>NC_135795.1:4962500-5122500 GCF_051106095.1 Pogona vitticeps | reverse complement strand
GCAGGTTTCGAGAAGGGTTTTAAAGGAATCTACAGGGTTGAAACCACATTTTTCCTTGGTACCTTTGTGGCTTCCAGCTCCTTGTCAGTTACAACTAGCTCTGGGGAGTTCTTTTTAGAGAGAAGCAGGATAATGAGTCACTTTTTCAGGCACCAGCCCCGTCTCTTCCGCAGGGGCCTCTCCCCCTAACACATTTTACTTCCAGCCACCAGTTAGATAATTGCCAGTAAAGCAGCTGACATTTAAGGGACATCTCTGTCTTCTCGACAGGTCGTTTAGGCTTTCCTGGTCCCATCGGCTTCAAGCGATGAACAAGATGTCCGTTCCAGCCTAAATTCCATCTTGGATGGTTCTAATTTTGCAAGTGATGCTAAACATCAGGACTTGTACACTTTGTTGGCTGAGGTCTGGCCAGGCCTCTGTTATTTGCTTGCTTGCTTTGGCTGCTCAAAGCAAACGATGATCCTCTCCACCTCCATGCCTTATTGCATGCCACGGAACATCATGGGGAGAGCCCATTCAATGAATTGAGGATTGACCAGGGCATGATTTTCAGTGCCTACGACTCCTTGCCTTCTCTTCTCTTCTTGTCCGTGGAATCACGCCCTGTGTCCCCTGTATGGTCTTCCTCCCGAAATGTTGGGAGCGACTGAGCCTCTGAACCAGTGAGCCAGATGGCCTTGGCAACTTTGTGGGTGTTCAAGGATGGCCCTACCATTGGGTGAAATACAGCAGTTGCCTGTGGCTTCAAATGCTGCAGGAGGAAAAGAATGCAATAGAGCAGTGGTCCCCAACCTTCGGCCTCCAGATGTTCATGGACTGCAACTCCCAGAAGCCTTCACCACCACCTCTGCTGGCCAGGATTTCTGGGAGTTGAAGTCCAAGAACATCTGGAGGTCCAAGGTTGGGGGCCACTGCAATAGAGGACCTTTTCCAGATGACAACTTCAGCGTTCTCAGCCAACATGGGGCTTCTGGGAATTGTAGTCCCAAAAAGTAACTCTTCCAAGGCCTTGCTAGAGGACAGAGCGATATCTACAGCTCTTTTTGTCCGGGGCCAAAATTAGACTGCTGCCTTTGACTGTGCTGGAGGACATTGGCATTTCACCTGATGGGCTTTCAGATTTTTTGGACCTCGAAGCGCATCAGCCCCAGCCCACAGAATGAATGGTGAGGGATGGGCTGAGTTGTCATCTCAAACATCTGCAGTTGGATGAAACACCCCCAGGGTGTTTCCCCTCTCCCCACATCTGCATTTTTAAAAGCTCTTTCTCTCTTGTTTAAGAAGAAATTTGCAATTTTTTGCAAGTTCATAGAGTGGATTAATGGATAGTAGACCGTGCTCCATCTTAACCGAAAGGCTGGAAACAGTGGCATGTTCATACAGCTAGACAAAGGTACAGATATATATATAGAGAGAGAAAGAGAGAGACTTTTCACCTGTATGCATCAGCCAAATTCGGAAGCCACAGCACTTTACAGCACGGGTTCTTAACCTTGGGTTACTCAGGAGTTTTGGACTGCAACTCCCAGAAGCCTTCACCACCAACTGTGCTGGTTGGGGTTTCTGGGAGTTGCAGTTCAAAAACATCCGAGTAACAAAGGTTAAGAACCACTGCTTTACAGGATGGAGAAGGCTATGTATTCTACCTGCCAGCCATGTCGCTGCTAATGATGAGAAATATGTCAAGAAAGACAGAGTGATAACTTTTAATACAACCGCAAAAAAGAGGCATAAAAGTGCAATCAATCAATCAGGTTTAAAATGTGTAACTTTTCTGCTAAGATGTTAATAATGCTGAACAGCAAGGGGGAAAAATGCCAGAGTACACTATCATGAGGAAAACGGCAAGACTGCACAGTCTAGCTATATTAATTTCCTTAAGGAATACGGGCACATTTCAAGATCTTCAAATATGTAATTGGTAGCGAGAATTGCAGATGATGCCCTTGCTTTCACATGGTTTCATTTGCTGTCTGTTTCACCCTGGAAGTAAATTCAGTGAAATGTTAATTCTGAGCTACCAAGCTTTGCAGAGAGCATGTTTTTGCTTGGCAGGAGAGTGTGGAAATTGTCCGAGGGTTGTTGTTGCTGCTGCTGTTGTTGTTTGGACTACAGCTCCCTAATCCCCATGCTGGGTGGGGGATTCTGGGATCTGTGGTCCAAAACGTTCTGCTTGGTAGGAAGCCCTTGACGTGTTGTCAAGTCAGTTCCGACTTATGCTGACTCTTTCCAGGGTTTTCTAGGCAGAGAATACGCAGAGGTGATTTCCCATTCCCTTCTTGTGAGGGTGTCCTGGGACTGTGCAGCTTGTCCAAGGATACACAGGCTGGCCTTTCTCCCAGGAGGCACACTGGGGAATCGAACTCGCAACTTCTGGCAAAATTCCTTTGCTACACAGTAGATGTACAGGGACTTACAGAGAATAGTTACAAGTTCCCCAGAGAGCCCACACCTTTCTCCTTAATGGCATTTAAAGTCTCAGTAATGCCCACTGAGACATTGGTAAGAGAAAGAATAAAAAACATTTCTTTGCTTACAATTGTGGACAAGTCAACAGCAAACAAATGACGCCACTGCTTACAACAGGCTAAAGAGAGAGAGAGAAAGAAGCTGTCCTCAAAAAGGCAGGGCTCTCTTGGAATTCAGAGGCAGGAAATCACCACAGGCCAGAAAGGTCTCTCCCTAGCCATACCTACTATGGGCAGCATGGAAGATTGTAAAAACTCCAACAAGCCCAACCGACAGAAACAGGATAACTGTTTCATCCATCCTAGTTTCTCTCTTTTGCAGAAGGTTGTGTAGAAGCATGAGGCCGTGTGGCTCATCAGGGCTTCAGCCCATTAAAACCAAGCAAGAGGGAGAGAAATGGAAAATGCTGGTTCCCTCCAGCACTTTGGAATGCGCTCCTCCCTGTGCAGTTGGGCTCCAAATCCCATCACCCCCAACCAAGTCCATTGTTGTCTGCACCACTTGAAAGCTGCCAGGGAGGAGAAGACCATGAGCACAAGGAGGCTAAACCTTGCAAATTGACATTCCTTTAGAAGAATGGATGCAGGGCAGGATCCAGGTTGGAAGGGTGCCACCTGGGAGTGGCGTGCAACCCCCCCCCCCAGATCACGTGGCATTCCCACACTTCCATGTCTTGCTACTTCAAAAGGCACCTACCTTCCTTGCGGCCTCTGGGGGTGCCACAAGGAGCAGATTTGCTATTGGGGAGAACCTTGATTTCCAAACTGAAAATGGCATTGCAAAGCGGCATCTTAAGGAAAATAACACCGTGGTCTCTTGCAACATTAACTCATGGAATTAGCTTAGACTGCAGGGAATACACAACCCACAGCTCCCTGTTCTAGCAGAAAGTGTGGTCCTGATTCTTCGGCATCAGGGCATGTGCACGAATGCATAAATTCCCTCCTGGTTCCTTCATATTCTGTAGTTGTGGCTTTTCTGTCCTCCTTAACATTCTGCATGAAAGGTCAAACCCAGTCTGTTACCTGCGCTGTTGCTACCCCATCAGTCCGCTGATAAATTAGCATCCTTGGCTTATGAGGCAGTTATTGAATGGGGACATTTAGTCAACAAAAACTCTGTTAAGCTTCCTTCTGATGTCACCATCCCTGGATTGATGAGCTAAAAACAGTTTCCATAGCCACCGATGTACCAAGGTTTGTTGTGGTCCTCCTTGAGGATGTGTCTTGGTCCCACCAAGTGGTTTCCTGGTGCAATGAAAAACCTTAAAGTTACATGAATTCGGAACTGATTTTCTAAGAGTTACTTTGCCTTTCCAGTTTGACTCCATCCTTCCTCTGCCGAAGGATTCAGAGAACATCCTCATAAATCCTTTTTTTCCCCTTTAAAAAAAAAATTCTGCCAAGATGTTTTATTTATCCTTGTTTTTAAAAAAAGCACCCACTGCCGTTTCTTCAAGGCATTCAGGATAGTGGTTAGAGCTAAGCCACAGGCAGAATTTCGAGGCGAGAAAACCGGAACTGCAGGAAAGCACAGATAAAGAATGCAGTCTGAAAGCAACTGCCTTTGAGCTCGTACTGCAGCCTCCATTTTGGAATGGCTTTAAACAAGGAAACCCGGCCCGTATATCTGGCTGTGGATTTGAGAACTTATTGGTTTAGGTATCTGGTTGCAGAACCAGAAGTTGGGAGTTTGAATCCCCACAGTGCATCCCAGGAGAAGAGACAGCCTATATAGCCTTGGGCCAGCTGCACAGTCCCAGAAGGAGAGAATGGGAAACCGCTTCTGAGTACAGTGGTGCCTCGCTAGACAGTTACCCCACATGACAGTTTTTTCGCTAGGCATTGGCTTTTTGCGATGGCTATAGCAATTTGCAAAACAGTGAGTCCTATGGGGGAATTTCGCTGGATAATGTTTGGTCCCTGCTTCGCAAACCGATTTTCGCTAGACGACGATTTTGACAGCTCCTTCCGTGCTCGCAAAGAGGTGTTTTTTGGGACCTAAGCTTTGCAAGACAGCGATTTAAACAGCTGATCGGCGGTTCGCAAAGCGGCTTTCCTATGGCCGATCTTCGCTAGACAATGACGACTCTTCCCCATTGGAACACATTAAACAGGTTTCAATGCATTCCAATGGGGAAATGCTTTTCGGTAGACAATGATTTCGCTAAACAGCGATTTCAGTGGAATGGATTATCATCGTCTAGCGAGGCACCACTGTACTCTCTATCTAGAAAGCCCTGGGAAGAGTCACCATGTCAGGATGGACTTGACGGCACATGATAATTATCATGTTTCTTCCGTACTACCCCAGCTTTGTAATGCTTAGCCTGATGAAAAATACTGCTGGGGGTTGGGAGTTCAGTTCCCCCACGGTGCCTCCTTGAGAGCAGCTAGACCCAGTGATCCATAGGGTCCTTTCCAGCTCGGCAGCAATAAGAGTCCAAAGCAGCTTCTGCCTGAGCTATTTCAGTGATCTAATAAAGATATCACCCACATTTATCTTTACATTAAAAAGGGAAGTTTACCTTACCACTTTCTCATGAAATGAACTACGAGCCCTCCTATACACAATCCTGCTGGAGACATCATGGGATTTATTGTTCAACCCCCTAAATTCTCAGCTTGGCTGAAATTCTAGAGACAGACACTCTTATGACAGTGAACAACTTGGATAGTCATAGAAATGGGGCCTGTTTGAGGGGAGAATGAGAAGATGACTGTGCTGGCAAATAATACAGAAATTGCACCAGATTGGGACAGTCAGAGTTATATTATTTCCCATTGACTACCCAATGTACAGGTCAATGGGAATCAGCTCAGTGTTTCCCCCCTCTAATCCAAATTTCTTCCCTCCACTGCTGGGGCTTCTTTTTTTTTAGTAGCAGATGCATTCACAAGCTATCTCAAAGACCATGTCCGCCCCATTATGAGCCGACTTGGGTGTTGAGATCATCAGGAGGTGCCTTTATCTCAGTCCTGCCACCTTCACAAGTGTGTTTGGTGGGGACACAGGAGAGGGCCTTCTCTGTGTCAGCTCCCAAAGACTCTGGAACTCCCTCCCACTGGAAGCCAGGCTGGCTTCATCTTTGCCGTCCTTCTGCAAGTAGGCAAATATCTTTCTCTTCAGACAAGCCTCCCTTCAGGAACTGGCTGCTTGAATGTGATTTTCAGATGGCTCGCTACGCATGGCTGCTTTGACTGTGTTTTTTAGTACTGCTTGTGTTTACCCGTTTCTCAGAGTGGTATTCGTTTGTTCCTTTTTTCATATTTGTGTGTATATATATATATATTGTTTTTAGCTTTAATATTGTACTTTAATGATGTCCGTGCCTTTGTACACTCCTTGTTCCTCTTTCAATCATGTAAGCCGCCTTGGGTCCTTTTTGAGGAGGACGGCTGGGGGGGGGAAGTATTGTCAATAAATAAATAAATCCAGCCGGGGGACCACTTGGGCAGATGTGGAGGGATCGGCAGCCCATTTTATTTCAAGACAGACCACCCAGCTGCTCCAGCAGCGAGAGAGGGAAGGGCGATGGACCCCCTCAGATGGGAAACGGGCTGAACTTGCTTTGAATCCCCTCCTTTCTAAACCTGGTGCCTGCGTTGGTTTCTTTACCTCTGTCCTTTGCATTCCATTTTTTTTCCTCAAAAGAAGGCTTCCTGCCATTGAGTGAGGGCACCGAGGAGGACAAGGGGGGAAGGAGACCGAGGAATCCAGAAATTGCGAGAAAGGCTATTGCGTGTGTGCGTGCGGGGCGGCTATGACTCCTTGAATCCGTCAGCCAGCATGGCTACTACAAATTCTGCGATTTCTCCGCCTTCCTCCGAAATCTCTTTTTCCAATAGCAAAACTGAAAAGATACCCCCCTGCCATGATCTTGCACACATTTGCTCGGCATCCCAGAAGACAAGGGTATATAGACACGCTGCCACACAGGGGTGGATGATGTGTTTATCGGCTCAGCAAGCAAAATAACCTCCACTTTTCTCCCACCTGTGGTCTCTTCCCGCCTCAAGATACATTAAAAGCCGTGTATTGAGTTGGGCCTCAGGGCGAGCAGAAGACAGTGTGGATGCCAGAGAATGGAACAAAACTGCCAATAACTTATTTTCCCCCACCCAGAGACCTGAAATGGCACCATTGGAGTGCTTATCTCTGTTTGCCAGAGTGAGATCGTTTCTGATTTTCCCCCTCCAATACCTGCAACGCATGTTTTGTACAGGGATAACATTGGCACAAGAGGAAAGAAACATCTGAACCACAGAAAACAAGCCAACACAATGCCTTCAAGGTGCTCCAAAAATGCTTCATTTTGTCTGGTGTTTTTTTTTTAAGTTTCTTAGCTCAAGACCACCCTCTCGACACAATTCAAGCTAAACTAGATGTGACACGGAATGCTTCTCTCCACTCATGTAGCTTCCCATTGAACGCGCAAGGTGTTGCCGTTCTTGATTTTAAAGGCAAAAAAAAAAAAAAAAAAAATCAGATTGCAGGAGGAGGCTGATCAAAGGTCTCAGAATTATTGGGATTACAGGTCTCAGAAATGGGGGGGGGATCATCTGTACTTTTTAGTTCCTGATGTTAAATGATGTGGGGCAAGTGTTTCCTCAGTGTGAAGTATTCGGAAGTGATCAACCTTGCCCTTCTTCTGGGGGGGGGGGTGCTCTTAAAATATTATCTGGGTGGTTTACAGATTAATTTTGCAGGCTACACATTGCCCTCTCAACAAGCTGGATGCTCAGAAGACTGAGTGAACCTTGAGTTGGCTACCTGGGATTGAGCAGAGTTTTGACTGCAGTACTGCAGTTTAACCACTGCACCACAAGGCTCTAAACTGACTGGGAGTGACGAGGGGCTTCTTGTTGCTCGTTTAGAAATACAGTGGTGCCTCGCTTAATGATTACCTCGTTAAATGACAAAACCGCTTGACGATGAGGTTAAAACAATGTTTTACTGGTAAGAATTCACTTAACGATGATCGGTTCCCTGCTTTGGGAACCAATTTTTCGCTAAACAACAATTTTGAAACAGCTGATCGGCGGCTCTCAAAATGGCCGCCCGTTGTGCAAAATGGCTCCCCGCTGTTTTTAGGACAGATTTTTTCGCTGTACATGCACTGGAAAATGGCCGCCCTATGGAGGATCTTCGCTGGACAAGTAGGTATTTAGCCCATTGGAATGCATTAACTGGTTTTTAATGCGTTTCAATGGGTGTTTTTCCCCGCTTGACAACGATTTTACTCTACAGTGATTCTGCTGGAACAGATTAACGTCATCAAGCAAGACACCACTGCACACAAATATTGCAGCCCTGCCTTGTTTGGGCACTTTTCTCAGAAGCCAGTGCACCTCCTATTATTTATGTATTATTGTTTTTATTTACATTGGTGTATGCTGACCTATTGTGAAAAAGCAATAGATGAGAGATTCATTCATACGACAAAGGCATGTATCATATCCTGTTGGTCATAAATTATGAGATTAATATAGTTTAGTAAATTCATATTCTGCATTTTCTGTTTTTTTCTGTGCTCGTGTGTTTTTGCAAACTGGCAAAGAAACTAAGGATGAAGAAGCAGAGAAAACCTATTGTTAGTACCGTACATGTAGAAATGAAAGACAGTCAGCTTCAAAACTAATGTACATTCTAATCCATCCAGGGAGAAACAGAGATGACTATATTAATGTTTCAATTATTCATACAACCTATGGGCTAAGGCAGGGCAGATGTTCCAGCCAAAAGCTGTCACGGAGCTGTCATTGCAAATTTTCATGTTGACTCACAATTAGGAAATTTCCCCAACTCTTGAAGGGAACACCACTCAAAAGCTCTTAAATCATCTCTCCCAGGACATATGCAGAATATGTAATCCTGTGGTTTTTGTTTTTAGGACATATGGAGGGGAGAAAAAACTTTTTGGAGTATAAATCCCTCAAACCCTAATGTAGCATGACCATGTTGGCTGGGAGATGTAGTTAAAAATTCAGCTTTCCAAGTTCGGACGTTTCTGAACTACTGTGTCTTTTAACATAGCTCAGTGATGCGCTAAATTGAAAGTTGAGGTCTGTCACCTTGACGTCTATACTATGGCCAGAATGAATTGCATTTCCAGAAGTTACCATCCATACTACAAAGCTATCCCCACCCACCCAACAAAATTCAGTGGGTCAGCAGAGGCCAGCGCCGATACAGCTCCATCATAGAAAGTAATAGTCATTCTCCAACGTGGGGCCCCAGGTGGTCTTGGACGACAGCTTCCAGAAACCCTCGCCAGGCTATGCCCAACAACATCTAGAGCCCAACGTTCGAGAAACACTGCTTTATAAGACAAAGCTCTCCTCAGAGATTCTTCTTCCGTTTGTGACCTTATGAGGGGGATCTTGTCAAAGGTTTGCCATAAACTTGACCTCTGTTGAGTTCGTGTTCTGGATTCCGGTGAAGGTTACAGGATTCTGGCTACAGAGCTTCACCCTGGCCCATCTCTCTTCTAGAATCTGGGCTGGTGTGGACACCGTGGAAATGTAAAATGGCAGCTGGAGCCAGAAGCTCGAGAGGAACTTTGGCCATCATTCTCCATTCTGTGAGGTCTATCTACCTTACAGACACCTTAGAAACACCTGAATGTGGGTCACCTGGGAGAAGGCTTCCAATTGGAAGGCGTTGAGGGTTGACTAGGCCTAGCTCCCTGCAGACTTCCTGTTCAGAAAGAAAGCTCCCAGCGAGCACTGGGACAAGATTTGGAAACTTGGGCCTACGAGATAGGCTTAGCTAAGCCATGCTTGCTGAGGAAGGGGCTTTTCAAAAAGTATATTTGTAAATTATGTGCTGATTTTTAAAAGACACAGAAGGCTGTTACCTTCCCACCATAGTGGTACCTATTTATCTACTCGCCTTTTTACATGCTTTCGAACTACTAGGTTGGCGGGAGCTGGGACAAGCGACGGGAGCTCCCCCCGTTGCGTGGATTCAATCTTATGACGGCTGGTCTTCTGACCTTGCAGCACAGAGGCTTCTGCAGTTTAACTCACAGCGCCACTGCGTCCCTAAACCAGAAGAGGCTACACTTATGGTAGAACAAAAACAACACACCTTGTCGAGCAGAGGAAGGCTGAAAAGGGTCTCCCACCAGGACCTGATTCTGGCTGGACCCATTGGGAAGTCACTTAAGAAACTTCAAAGCAAAGATCAAAGGATAATCAAGTAAAATGGGGCAATATGGACACTGGACAATTTTTGTCCTGTGGAGAAATTCAATCAATGCAACGTTCATGTCCATCCAATTTATGTCCTACCACATGTAAAAAAAAAGAAAGAAAGAAAATCCAGCAAATGGCAGAGATAGCACTATCAAAGTAGTCCAGTTCTGATCAAAAATAGCCCGATTATCTTCACATTTTAATTTGGTTTTAATTTTGCCTATATCTCATATGCGTCCATCATTTTAAATCTTGCAATGCTCTGATGCAAATAAAGAAAGATTGCTAAATTGTGCTTGTCTGGATAAAGGTAAAGGTTCCCCTTGACATTGAGTCCAGTCATGTCCGACTCTAGGGGGTGGTGCTCATCCCCGTTTCCAAGCTGTAGAGCCAGTATTTGTCCAGAGTCAGTTTTCGTGGCCAGCGTGACTAGACACGGAACGCCGTTGTCTGGATTACTTCTACATAATTAGAGCAATTGCTTCTAATTATGTCCTTTTTACTGGAGAAAGGTGGGGGAAAACCAAATCAATTAACAAATGAGCAGGACATTTAGCAGCTGGATTTATACCAGGGTGGGCAAAATGTAACCCTCTGGAGGTTGCTTAACTGCAACTTCGGTCATTCTAGGCAGCATAGCTAAGGGTTAGGAATCCTGGAAGCTGCAGGCTAGCAACATCTGAAGGGTTGTTTTCCCCCCACCTGATCTAAATGCAATAGTGACATGGCTGGCTACTTCCACTTCATCAGCAGAAGCTTCAGGAAAGAAGGAAGAATTTTCAGCTGCAGTTGGATCCAGGCTCTCTGACCTGTGCTGCTTCTTTCTGCTGTGACAGTGGTTCCCAACCTTGTGTCCCCAGATGTTCTTGGACTCAAACTCCCAGAAGCCTTCACCACTAGCTGTGCTGGCCAGGATTTCTGGGAGTTGTAGCCCAAGAACATCTTGGGGACCCAAAGTTGGGAAGCATTGTCCTATAGTGCATTGGTCCCCAACCCTGGGCCTCCAGATGTTCTTGGCCTACAACTCCCAGAAGCCTTCACCACCACTTCTGCTGGCCAGGATTTCTGGGAGTTGAAGTCCAAGAACATCTGGAGGCCCAAGGTTGGGGACCACTGCTATAGTGGCCTTGATGCCAGTTGGTCACTGATGGGAGATTGTCTTCCAGCCACCTTACCCCTTACTCAATCCTGGAGGGTGAAAGCCTTACTCCTTTTCCCTCTAGTTGCTTGTCTTTGCTGCTTTCTTGGAATAGACAAGGAGTAACAAGAATCAGCCACGGCATCTTTATGGATTTCGGATAGCTCTTCCGAAGGGCAGTGCTGAAACATGAGTGTTCAGCATTGGGAGCTGTCCAGGGTACTGAATGCTGGATGTTTCCTATCTGACTGGGAATTACTTTGGAGATGTCCCTATGGTTCACCTCAGATGAAGAAGAAAGTCATTTGGCTCTTTCGTCCACTTTTTCTTAGAATGTCCAGTATACCTGGACCTAAAAATCTCGCAACTCAGATCCATAGTTTTCAGGATAGATAATAGTCTCCATGCCAGTGGGACTGATAATGATACTTATTTTATTTATTTATTTACAAGATTTATTTTTTTTAGTCGCGCCATTACTGGTGGTCTCCGAGCGGCGGATTACAGTATTAAAACTTTAAAATAGGCAATATTATAATAATACCCTACATTAAGAACAAATACTGTATTTTGAGATGTCAAATTAGCACCAGATAAGTGTCTGTTTTTAGACATTTTTAGAGCTAATAGTTAGCATCAATGTTTTTTTTTGTTTCATGTGGTAAGATTTCATCTCAGTGTTATTTTTATTATGTGATATCCTATCTCGTTTCATTTTTACCTGATTGGTGATTGTGTGATAAACTGAATATTAAAATGTGGAAGAAACTGAACTAGCAGATGACCCCGATTTTACCGATATAAAATTTAACAGATTTTATTGATATAAAAATTGAATGGATGCATGAATGAATACTTGTGTATTTTATTGTGAAGTGAGAGCTATCACCCTAGCGTATCTGGTAGTAATGCATGCTCTGACTACATTTCCTAAATTACATTTCCAAATGAGGCAACATGTTTGGGGGAGTCACATCCTCAGTTTTCTCTAGATTTGCTTTCGTAGTTATCTTTCTGCTTCTTCTAAAATTTTCTTTACCAGGAGAAAGTTTTGATTGCCAGTTTTCTCGCCAACTTTCCTTCCTTGGAGTACTTTTAACAGAAGAGTAATAAGAATATGGAGGAGAGGAAGAGAGATGAATCAGGAGAAAATGAAAGCAGAAAACTTCAAAGGACCATCAGATCATAAGATTAAATGTATAGTATTACAAATACAGCCCTTTGAATTATGTGTGATAAAACCTGTGTTGTTATATGCTGTCTTTTCTGACTCTCCCTCCCTCTTATCTTTCCACCCACAGCTAAAGACCCATCGCTTCAGGCGAGCTTTTAACCATCACGACTGAGTCCCCGATTGCCTTTTAAGAATTCAGATCCTTTTTAATGTTTGTTTGCTTTGAATTATTCAGTTCCATTTTAATGAACATATAGTTTGTTTTTTAATGTTTAACTTGTTATGTTTCTAATTTCATTCACGAAGGCTGACCGACGAAGAATTGATGCTTTTGAATTGTGGTGCTGGAGGAGACTCTTGTGAGTCCCCTGGACTGCAAACAGAACAAAACTACCCATTCTGAAAGAAATCAACCCTGAGTGCTCACTGCAAGGACGGATCCTGAAGCTGAGGCTCCAATACTTTGGCCATCTCATGAGAAGAGAAGTCTCCCTGGAAAAGACCCTGATGTTGGGAAAGAGTGAAGGCAAGAGGAGAAGGGGACGACAGAGGATGAGATGGATGGACAGCATCATCGAGGCGACCAACATGAATTGGACCCAACTCCGGGAGGCAGTGGAAGACAGGAGGGCTTGGCGTGCTCTGGTCCATGGGGTCACGAAGAGTTGGACATGACTTAACGACTAAACAACAACAACAACAACATGCACTGACCAACATTTTCCAGATATTTAAAAGGTAAATTTGGACAAGTTGAGTGGAATGTTTCTAATTTCATGCCATTCTCTTCTCAGTCCAAGGATATGTACTTTAAGAGCTATAGAAAAGAAGCAAAAAGCACTCAACACAGTGACTAATACAGCCACTTATACATCATGGCAAGGGCCTTATTATTTTTTGCTGGCAGAAGCGTAAGGGCATAAATTGTGCTAGTAAATAGCTGTGGATGGAATAGCTAAAAACTCACTTTCCTGGTCACCCACTGAGTCACAAGACGGTCACTTCAAGCCAGCAACCTGTTATTCAGCAGCCATTTCTGGCCATTATGTACACCATTACACTTACACCAGAGTAGATCTCCAATCCCACTGTAGGGGACTGTTGACCACGAATTATTCCTCCACATCTCTGTAATGAGGAATGAAAATTGATGACTGTCCACAAGGAACTCTTCTGCTCTGGCTTTGATGTTAGGCTAATGGAACCCCAACTGCCACATGTCCTCACTCAGTTATGGATGGCTTTATCCTGTTGCTATAGTTATTCTTAAAAGTCCTGTTTCAAGCTTTGGAAATATGCTTTTCTTTAAGAAGAGAAATTACAACGCTGTTGCTTACCAAGAATGCTCGTGATGATTCACTATACCAGTGGTTCTTAACCTCTTTGAAAGAAACGCCCCCTTGAGCCATTGAGGAAGTTATCACGGTGATGATATCTTATTTATTTATTTATTTATTTATTTATTTATTTATTTATTTATTTATTTATTTATTTATTTATTGAAGACACTTAAATCCAATGACCCCTGAAAACAAAATTCAATTGCAAGAAAATGAAATGACCCCAAAAAGTAACATTTAATGATTTAGTTGCAAGGGAATTTTAAGACGCAAAAAGAAATATGAAAAGGGTATAAAAACAAAGCGCAATGCAGGAATTAAAAATTTCAAGACGAAAACTCTGAAACTAAATTAAGATTGGAGGAAAATATATATTCATGCACACTGTAAAAAGGCTGCAGCCATCTTCACAGGTGTGGCTTGCTCCAGCGCCCCCCTACCGCCCCCTTCTGCTCCAGCGCCCCCACGCTGCCCCATTTCGTTCTACCGCCCCCCTGAAAAATGAAATCGCCCCCTGGGGGGCATTATCGCCCACGTTACGAACCACTGCACTATACAGTGGTGCCTCGCTAGACGATGATAATCTGTTCCACTGAAATCGCTGTTTAGCGAAATCATCGTTTAGCGAAAAGCATTTCCCCATTGGAATGCACTGAAACCTGTTTAATGCGTTCCAACGGGGAAGAATCGTCATCTAGCAAAGATCGGCCATAGGAAAGCCGCTTTGTGAACCGCCGATCAGCTGTTTAAATCGCTGTCTTGCGAAGCTTAGGTCCTGAAAACACTTGTTTTGCGAGCACGGAGGGAGCTGTCAAAGTCGTCGTCTAGCGAAAATCGGTTTGCAAAGCAAGGACCAAACATTGTCCAGCGAAATTCCCCCATAGGAATCACTGTTTTGCGAATCGCTATAGCGATCACAAAAAGTCATTGTCTAGCAAAAAACTGTCATGTGGGGAAACTGTCTAGCGAGGCACCACTGTACCTGAGATCCCAACGCATCTAGATCAGTGGTTCTCCAACTTGGGTCCCCAGATGTTCTTGGACTGCAACTCCTAGACATCCTGGCCAGCACAGCTGGTGGTGAAGGCTTCTAGGATTTCCAGTCCAAGAACATCTGCAGACCCCAGTTTGAGAACCACTGATCTAGAGTATTTTGAGTCAGAAAAAGTCCTGCGTAAACAGATCCAATATCATGAAAATGTCACGAATCCCCAGTTAATGCTCTTCAAAAGACCTTTGGCACTTATTGACTGGAGATCTGGAAAGCACAATGATTATTATTTGACTTTATATGGGCTTTGCTGGGCAAAGTCAATTAAGAATAATTACGTACCGTTAAGTCATTTCTGGCTTATTGCCAGAATTTCCAAGATACAAAGTACTCAGCAGTGGTTTGCCCGTCCCTTCTTCAGGTAGTGCTCGGTGCAGCTTGCCCAAGGCTACAAAGGCTGGCTTTCCCCCATAGAGGCACAATTGGAGAATTGAACTTATGAGTCGGTGCTCCAACATGCTGAGCTATGCAGCTAGCCGAAGTTGGGGTGGGGGCGGGGGGGAAGGTGACGTTCATATGTTTACTGCTGCAACACAAAGTTTTACATTCCAAAATGTGTAGGCAATACATTAGCACCCCCATATCCACGGGGGATTGGTTCCAAGCCACCTGCGGATGCAGACAGTAAATAATAATGAATGCTATACATAGCATGGTAAAAGGAAAACAAATCCAGAAAAACACTAGTTTCACCATGTATTGCCAAAACTGGTAAATACACCATGAAAATATGTATTTCTAGCATTTTTTTTTTCCTTTTCAGACTGCAGGTAAGTGAAATAGTGGATACCGATCCTGCGGATATGGGGGTCCTACAGAGATAGTAAAACATTACCTTTTGAGACTACAACATCCAGGATCCTACAGATTGTATGGCCATTGGATTGTTAGCTGGTGGATTCTGGGATTTGTTTATAAAAGTAACCTTTTCACGTTCTGGGAGATGGGAGGGTTCAAACCTGTGATCCTGCATGACACAGTACTGACTCAAGCCCAGGGTCCTGGAGATCAACGTTTGGTGAAAATATAGGTCTCTCTGTGTTTTGCACGAAAATTCTGCAACCACAACAATACGGTCTACCAGCTAGCACATTCAGCATCTCAAGTGTCATCATGATCTCTGAAATCTGCACATCCAAAAACTGCTCGTATTCTAGAAAATGAGTATTTCTACATCAGCTTCTTTGTACTTGATCAATTAAAAGTTAGGAAGATTGGGCTCCAGTTTCCCTATACATAAAGAAAGAAAAGGGGGGGAAGGTTAGGACCCCCATTATATGCAACTTTTAAGTACTTAGGAAGAGACCTTCAACAGGGAAAACTCTTGTATGTGAAGCTTGTACTTTATCTCAGCAACCGTTTCAGCCTCTTCTCCTCTGTTCAAGTGGCAATTTTAAATTGAGCCTAAATTCTTGAGAAAGATCACACCGCAAGTATTCCTGTATTGTGAAATTGCATTTCACATGAGTGGCTCTTTCACTGTGTTATCGGTTTTGAGGATGCTCTTGAAAGTCTATTACTCACTTGTTAACTTCAGCAATGAACTTCATGCTGGGAATATTTGGTGACATCAAACTGAAAAAAGAAAGAAAGAGAGAGAGAGAGAGAGAGAGAGAGAGAAGGTGAAGTTTGCTGCCTTGGAGAAAATAAATAAATGGGAAACTTGATGTATAAAATGGCCTTGCCTGTTTTACCACTCTTGCTATTCCTGGTGCATTTCTTTGTATCTTGTTTTTTTTTATCTTGTTTTTTCTTTCTTATTTTCATTTTCGGGTTATCATTTATCTTATTGTTATAAAATCTGTATTTACTTTATTTGTTTGTAAACCACTCAGAGTCGTGCCATGCACCAATGGGGCAGTATGAAAGTGGAATAAATAAATAAATAAAATTTAGGATTGTGCTTTGAGCTTGGAAATCATCTGGAATCTGAAGTGAAGCAGGGGTAGGTGTGAATTCCTGAACAAATCCGAAACAAAATGAGGAAGCCCAAATTTATGTATAAAGCAAATTGGGGGGGGGGGCCTCTGGAATGCAGAATATTCTTTTGATGCTTTAATAAAGCTGGAAGTGTAACAATAAAAACCAAAACGACATCTAGCCGGTGCAGGGATTCACAGAGCAGAATAGCTTCAAGTACATACCCTTTTATTCCACTCCTTTTCCTCATCAACTGGTGCTTAAAGTTTCAGTAGCTCACGGTGAGACATTAATAGTAAAAAAAGAATTTTTAAAAATTCTTTACTTACAGTTGTGAACGGATCAAACAGTAGGCTATCAAAACAACTGGTTGCTTTCAGCCAGAGGCCTTAAAAGACGTAATAACTGACAATAGACAACAGAGAGGGAGAAAACAGAGGAGGGAGGTGGAGTTCTCTTTGAAAATTGAAGGGAGAAGAAAGAGAAAGAGAAAACGGATGAGACTTTTCCCTGTGCATTAGAGGCTGAGCAGCAGTTGATAGCACTGATTATCACACATAGCCTATCCCAGCTCCGAGCCCTTTATTTGACTCCTTCTCATGCTTTTTCACTATTTGGACAAATATTTTCCAGTATTCAGATACAAATTGATGTCCGCTACTCACAAATCAGCTCCAAGCAGAACAGTTGTCATTTGTAATTCTAATCCTTTGGGTCAAATCAGGGCAGATGATATTTGCCCACCTTTAGTAGAAATTAACTTTTCCATTTTCTTTTGCAAAAAGTTACATTTTGAGGCTACAGTTCTCACAATCCTCCAGATAGTTCTGGTGAGGTACATCAGAATTTACTGCTGTGTCACTACAGATGACTCCTCAAAGGAGTGAGGGGAAAAAAGTATCCCCATCCATTGTTTGCTGCTAGCGGTGTAGTGGAGACAGGGGCACATAAGGGTGAAGCCCTGGGAATTTCTGAATGGCTGGGACCATGAGATCATGCACCAGCCCTTCACTGTTCTTTTTGAGCTTAGCTGCAATTCCCAAAGCAACCTGGAAACAGCTAGATTTTCCTAGGAAAAGTAAAGTTGCAAGCTATCCCTGCTGAAAAGCAAAATATTTGATAGTGATCTGGTCTTGAATGGGTAATTAAGAGCCATTAACTTTTCAAAAGACCTGTTTCTTAGCATGGACCTACTGGACTGCCTGCATTTTTAAAATTCTTCTTATGTGGTGCAGAGAGGCTGCCTATGGGAGTCTCACCATACACCTTCTGGGCTAGGACATTGTGTTTTTATCCACTGCAGATATGTTTGAGACAAAAACTGTCCAGCTTTTAAACTTCAAGGGGATCTCAATGTTCTTAGGCGAAGGTGAAGGATGCAGCGAGTGGGAAACAGGAAAGAGGTTCCCTCCTAGAAATCATTTTGGAAAAAAAAGCATCATGTCATCTGCAGGATTAGCAGCTTCCTTCTGTTGCAAAAGAATCTCAGGGGAGTCTTGTCAAAGCCACCTGTTATGAGACTCTGCTGATGTGAGCTGTCGGTTTCTCTGGACAGCGGGATAGGCGGAAAATAAAACATGGTGTGATGAAGAGTGGATGAAGGCTAGGAACATTAGTTCTCATGCATAAACGTCTCTGGTGGTGAGAAAGTACAGCGAAAGAGTCATATTTGGTCCTTGGAAGTAGGGGGTGTAACATCCATGGTCCTCCAGATAATGACAGGAGGACATTCCAGAATTCCCTTTCAATTGGCTGATGATGGACGTGGGCATTCTTCCATCTGGAAGGCCACACATTCCTAACTCTTGTGTTGAAATTTCCTTCCAGGAAGGCAGGGTACCCTGGGTGGCGTAGCGATAGAGTGATTGACTTGGATTCTGGAGACCCGGGTTCAAATCCCACACCCTACATATCTCAGCCATTTTGAAAGCCCTATTAGGGGCCCTACAAGTCAGTTCCAACTTGACGGCACATGACACACACGCATTAGGGATGCTCCAGCAGAAGACAGCAGTGCGATTATGCGTGGTGCACACCACTGTCCTGGAGGGCAAATGAAAGAGATGGAGAATCAAGCGCTTTAAAATTATTACGGCTCTTTGTTATCATTTAACCCCTGCATTCTTTTCTTTTCCAAGAGCACAGAGCTCCTGCATTTTAGCTTTCATCTACATGCAGTTATGGACTTTATACACAGTCTACTATAAAAAGGGATTCCCACTGTGGTGTCGTAGATAGAGTGATGGACTTGGACTCTGGAGACCAGGGTTCGAATCTCCACTCGGCCATGGAAACTCACTGAGCTAGTAAAACCACTCCTTAAATACCTCACTTACCTTGAAAGCCCGTCACGAAAAGTTAGTTCTAACTTGGTGGCACAGAACACACACATTATATAAAAAAAAAATAAGCTGAAATGTGGATTTATTGTAAGATGCTTAAAAAAGTTGAAGTAATGAGTGACCTGTGAAGGAGCACTATAATGCATGTTAAAGACCAAGACTCCTGAAACACATTAGTTACGGAAAGCTCAAATGCTTTAGTCATTTGAGAAATGAAAAGCCGAGATTGTTACAGCTGATCATTCAAGGCAAAAAAATAAATGTGAAAAGAGGTGCAGGCGGGAGAAAAAACTGATAGAACTAACAGTTTGGATACAAAACAATATCATTGATTGCTGCAACATCCAGAGTCAACATAACGGTGATGAGACCCAACTTCCTATAAGAAAAGAGAAACAAGCTTTATGATGATGCCCTGCCCGAGCGTGCATCTCAATGTAATCGCTGTTTGTCCTGATATTTAAATTTCACTGAGTTGTCTTTGGGAGCTGATTATTATTTTTTTCTTTTACCTGAAAAATAAAGGGATAAAAGTGTAACATAATCATAATTATTGAAATGTATTGGGTTTGCATGTGTGTGAAATATTATGCCAGTCATTTGGAAATTTAACAGGATTTTTATTTTATTTTTTACATTTTAATTGTGATTTTAGCCATTTTGTGTTATCTTTGCTTTGCAATACATTTTAGCTAAAAGCGTGATACATCTGCGATTAGTGTATGTCCTATGTGTTAAGACCCACCATACTTCTGTTTTGCTTTACTACATGAATACATTTTTTTAAAAAAAAATAATTCTGAAGGGTCAATGCATATGTATATTTATTTATTTAAAATATTTTGACTTCGCCTTTCTCCTCAAAAAAAGCTATCTACATCACTGAAAGACAACATTTAGAGCTATAAACACTAAGGACAGAAATATTTAAAAGGAATATGTATATGTTTTCGTTAGTGCATCCCTCAAATAAATCCAGAAAAGAAGGCACTGCCTGTTTCTCCTGGCCCCGCCCACTTCTCCTCGTCTCCGCCTTCGCGCCTAGTTTGAGCCCGGCGCCTTGCCGTAGCCACGTTGCCATAGAGACCACAGCGCTGCGGCCTTGTCTTGGAAAGCGCCGCGGCCAAGCCTAAACTAGCGTAGCCAAGAGACCCTCACACAGACACCCCCCCCCGGAACCAAGTGAGGCTCCCGGACCCACCATGTCCTTCCGCGACCTCCGGAGTGAGTCCAGCGGTTGTTTTGGGCCGGGGAGTCTTCCCACCTTGGGGGGGAAATGTGCGTGTGGAGGGGGGGGGGGAAGAGTCTGGAGCCATTGCTGTGAGCGAAGGAGCCGTTGCCTACTCGGGAGTAGCATAAGGTCGCCCTTTCCAGCCTCCGAGCGGCCCCGAGTCCTCCCGTCGCCTCTCAAGCGGGCTAAATTATCCCACCTCCTCTAAGGACCCCAAAGCAGAAGGAGGGGGGGGTTCCTCGCAAGCCCTCGCCTTTATGTCAGGCTTATTTATTCATTTGAAATACTTGCACCCCATCTTTCTCCTCAGGAGGACCCGAGGCGGATTAACAACAACCTTGTTAGGTCGGGCAGTCGGCGAGTGAAGGGTTGTTGCCCCCACCCCGAGTTTCATGGCTGGGGTGGGGGGAGAGGGTGTCCTTCAAGCCTGACTTTTCCAATCTGGCAGTAATTGGGCGGGGTATAAACAAACAAACAAACAAACAAACAAACAAATAAATAAATAAATAAATAAATAAATAAATAAATAAATAAATAAATAAATAAATAAAGTATTTGTGGGCCCCCCTCCCCGCTTGTTTCTCAATTTGAACCCAGCCTCAGAAACGAGAGTTGGCGTCTCGGGGTGCCTCAGGGCATGTGCAGAGAGCCCCTCGCCTCCTCATAAGCGGGCTTAGTTGGAAACCCTCATTTCCAAATAGGCTCTGTGAGCAAAACCTGCAAAAATTATTGGCTTGCAAAGGGGTGTGTGTGTGTAAATGATATGTATTGTTAGCCTTTGCCTATCAAGAGATCCCTGGTTGTTGTTTTTTTCCAGAGTTGGTAGAGAGAGGGAAGCCATTACAGAAACAAAGGTTTGGAAAAGTATTAAAGTTCATAGTTAATTAAAAAGTGTGGCGTTCGCCCTGGTGGCCCCTGCTTGTTTTGCCCTCACAAAAGTCTCACTTCGTTTTACACACACACACACACACACACACACACACACACACACACACACACACACACACACACACACACACACACACACACACACACACACACACACACACACACACACACACACCCGTGCCCCCTGGTTGTTGTTTTTTTCCAGAGTTGGTAGAGAGAGGGAAGCCATTACAGAAACAAAGGTTTGGAAAAGTATTAAAGTTCATAGTTAATTAAAAAGTGTGGCGTTCGCCCTGGTGGCCCCTGCTTGTTTTGCCCTCACAAAAGTCTCACTTCGTTTTACACACACACACACACACACACACACACACACACACACACACACACACACACACACACACACACACACACACACACACACACACACACACACACACACACACACACACACACACACACACACACACACACACACACACCGTGCCCCTGTTTGGCTGGACCGGTAAAGTATACTTCTGCCAGCTTTATTGTAGAAACAGCACACCAACGGATGACACAGGAGCATGCCCCTTAAGAGCTCCAGTTTGAAACTTGTCAGGTGCCTTGCAAACGGTATTTTAGCAGGAGACAGCACCATCTGGATAAGGGTTTCTGTGACTGCTGCATATGGGTCTTGGTCAGAGATTGAGTTGAAGCACATTGAAATTAGGATTTAATTAAATTAAACAGTTGCTTTTAGGAAACAGAGCTGAGAATGATTCCTTGACAAACGTGCATTCATTAAAACTATATATGTTTGTGCTAAAGACTTTACAGAGATGATGAGGGCTCTGGGTTATCCCCGGCTCATCTCCATGGAAAATTTTCGTACTCCAAACTTCATGCTGGTTTCAGAGATACTGCTCTGGCTGGTGAAAAGGTTGGTACTTTATCTTCATTCCAATATAAATAGAGTAAATGGGGTAATGATTCTTGTAAAGAGCTTGAATCTCTGAAAATGAGCTGATTTAAGGATGCACTTGAGATGTTGAAATATTCAGCAAAAAGTAATATAGGTTCTACTTTCTGAAATAACCTCAATATTATGTTTTGTTTTGTTTTTTACTGAAATTTAGTTATCACCTTAAACCTTTGTCTCCTCTAGTTTTAATTCAAGCATATTTTTGTATTTACAACACCAACCACAGTGGACTTCTATTGAAATTTAATATAGACATTTAACAGAAGAATTTCGTATCAGTACACAAAAAGGCAGTTCTCCAAACAGTGGTCAGATAAAGAGGAATACAGTAAATATAGGTCTCTGCTGCTGGAGGATGAATGCTCCAGTTGTGCTTTGAAAGCAAGATTTTTCATTACCAACTAGGCGAGAAGTGATTGGTGTTTGGATTGCCCCAGAAAAAAATGACAAAGCACACTGCATTTCTTTCTACTCAAGAGCTTTATAGGTAAAGATAGCAGTGCTAGGCGTTTTCAGTTTAACATTTATACAGGGTGTAAGGTGAACCCTAAGCTTTGATAATCAAGTTGGATGCAAAAGTTTGTAAAATCAGTCCTGAATATTATCTTTTACAACAATCCAAACCATCAGGTATTGATTGTTCTGCGGGCAAGATGTTTGGTTACTTTCATCTGGGGCAGTTTTTATTGCATGGCGTGCCACCTTATTTGTGATCTGATTCTTTGAGCGAAAACCTGCTGAAGGGTTGCTATAGGAAATTCTGTACTAGCCAGGAGCTTCAGGGAGTGTCCAAGCTCAGGATATTTTACCAACCTCAAAGTAAAAACCTGGGAGGAGCATGCACTGGATCAGAACATACTATTTCTTGTGCGTCTTGAGAGCCCTTAAGCGAGACATAAAAAGGGTGCTGCATAATACCTGTTTCTCCCCAGCCTCTAGTTAGTATTTAATGTACAAACACAGTGTCAGCCTTGGGAGTTCTTTTTGGCCGCCATAGCTTGATACCCTTCTTTGGCTCTTTTCTTAATTAGTTTGGGTTGATCTTGAGGTTTTTGATATGAATTTGCTCTGTCATTTTGCAGGCTCTTCATACAAAGCATTTCAGAAAATATGTGCAGCTGGACCTGTTGTTTAAATTTTCTGGATTTTATTTATTTATTGCAGATATGAGCCTCAAACGGATATCCCTTCCGATGTTGAGACAGAGCAGGACCGGGTTTTTTTCATTAAGGCAGTTGCTCAATTCATGGTAAGTTTATTTTAGGGTTCATCATGAAGGGATGTGGCTGGCAGTTTATTTCTTCCCTATAGCCCAGTTTTTGACATGATTTTATTGATCTGATGAATTTAAAACATCACCTTTTTTATCGTGGCCTATGTTACAGATTTTAAAAATCTACATGGATTTTAAAAAAACAATCTAATAATTTGTGTAACAGGACAGAGAAGATAAATTAGCACATGATTAAATGTAAAGATTTCGTTCTTAAGTTGCAAGCTGTGGATGGGTTCTCAGACTGAAAAGGTCTTTGCTGAAAAGGTCTTAACTGCAGTCGGAAATGCTGCTCATGGCTTGTGTTTGATCCCATTGGATTCAGGTAGCCAGCTCAAGGTAGACTCAATCTTTCATTCTTCCGAGGTCTGTAAATTCAGTTCCTAGCTCAACTGGGAGAGCAATATGGAGCCTGCATAATTAAATGTTAAACTATCCAGGGAGCGCTTTAAGCACAGTGGGGTGGTATATAAGCAGAATATGTTTTGCACTTTATAACAGCTTGTTTAAAGAAGCGGTGGAGCCATAGGCAAAACAGCGTGGAGAGAGGAGGCACATGTGTAGGCATTTGTGTGCTAAGCTAGAGAGCTCTCCAAGCCATGTGGGGAACTGGAATGGCACTATGTGAAGTGGAAGACTGGATTACCTGGATTACCTCTGATTCCATAGGCTGTAAGACTATGAAAACTCTTGGTAGAGATTCACTGCTCTAAATTTCTTTCGATCAGGCTGAATTGATCTGGATCCATACTGCCCTGATCCAAACCATTCTGGATTAAATCCAGATCCAAATTGGCACTCTTGATAGTTCAGCTGGCTTGGTTTCACAGCCTGGTTTAAAATCATTCAATTAAAAGTGCATGACCTATTATGTTTTCCCCTCTGCTGATATCTGCTGATACATGGAGCACTCAGTGCTCAGCAACGTCTATGAAGAACATGCTAAAAATGAACACAAACTATAATACTAGTGGATTTGAAGGTAGGTGAAGGTGGTGAGTCAGAAATGTGGAATGAAAACAGTTCAGGGAGGTCTTATATATTGCAGGGCAATTTGGTTTCCTTATATCAGGAACTGCCTCCGCCCAGCTGTGTGTCACATTCAGGTGTGTATGGTTAGCTACTGAGAACCAAGCTTGTTTTTTTCTATGTGTAGCTGTGACAAATCATTGGGCTCAACCAGCTTCAGTTTTGTAGTGTCACTTTTTGTGATGAAGGGAGAGAGAACTCCCCAACCGGCTGTTACATACATCCAGGATAGGTAACCTTTGAGATTCAAAGAGCCACAAGTGCTGCTGGTTTAAGGGTTGAAGATTAGGAAGGCAGTTTGCTGAGGAGAAGTACTGTATTAAGGATGTGTTCCTAGCACTGTACTAAGGCTCAGTTAGTGCACCACTGATAGATATGAATCATGGAATCAATTATGGGCTAGTACCAGCGTGGAGCAGAGGGGGTAGGGCAGGAGAGATGTTGTGTATGCTGTAATAATACATAAAATGGAATCAAAATCCTGTTGTGAAATGCTGGCTGAAATTCAGTAATGTAAAATTATATTATATCAGGCTGATGATGTCATCAGCCACAGTCGCTTTTTTAAAATTACACATTTCCAGTCCTCTCCTCCCTCCAGGTCTGCCTTGTGATCACTTTCATCTTGGAAAACCCTTTGGAGGCCACGAGATGGGAGGAAGTCTTTCATGTCCAAAAATCAGCGCTGCTCTTCCTGGCAACGGCCCTTTTCCAAAATGAAAGACTCTCCCCACCCTTGGCACTCAAAGGCTTCCCCAGCATGAACCTTGAAATGTGCGAGGTGAGGTGTGGAACCAGAAAGGTTTAATTCTCCCAGAAGAGCAGCTGATGTCATCTCGCTTGTACGACAGAAGGTTCCACGACAGCATTTCAGGCAGTATGCACGTAAGGATAATCATACATCTGACTTTCACATTTTGTGGTCTTTTAGTTGTTCCCCCAATCATCCTATAGATCAGTGGTTCTTAACCTTTGTTACTCGGATGTTTTTGAACTGCAACTCCCAGAAACCCCAGCCAGCACAGTTGGTGGTGAAGGCTTCTGGGAGTTGCAGTCCAAAACTCCTGAGTAACACAAGGTTAAGAACCAGTGGTATAGATTGTGCAACTAGAGGATAATTGATCATGCCTCAGGCAGCATGATGCCTCCCTTCATTTATACTTGTGCTTTTATGCATCACCATAAACCATAAGATTATGGCTATTGAACTATAAAACATATTTCTTCAAATGTGTGTTGTTACACACTGCTTTGACTCTCTGTGTTTCACTTCGTTGGTTTTATTTGTGTGTTGTTGTGTGCAGCACATCTGGATAAATGTATTCTGAGAGTACCATTCCAAGATGAAGATGGTTTTGAATCTCCCTTAAAGCAATAGACTTAGAACATCTGTTGACCTTTGCAGAGGGCTTTGCAATAGCTGCTCCAAGCATGACTCAGAACTTTGATTCCTTTAGATACTGGCTATGGGCTTCTGCTAAGAAGTACAGAAAGTACATTATTTTCTATTTTAGTACTTGGACTCTGTTCCCTTACCAGTAATTGATTTTTCTGCTTTGTGTTTTAAAGGGATCCAAACTACCTCATTCTTAACAATACCTCTAGAATGCTTTTCATGAACCATCTGGTGAACCTGTGACTATAGGTTTTCTGCTGAAATAAAAATTAAATTATCTTTCAAGACTTTATACTTGCCGTTGTCATGAAGCAGCTCTTCACATCCTTACTGCAAGATGAAAGTGAATGGGAAATACTCTGTCTGATATTTTGAACATATTCTTTTGTGCTATTTTGAAATGCCTGGTTTGTTTTAGTTTGGCTCTTAGTGTTGAATCTGACCCTTCATGACCTCTCAAGAGAGAGTATTAAACATTGCTCAGGTCAGTTTCATATCTAGAGACTCACTATTTTTTATCCATCTCTTTTGTTCCTCATTTCCGATGTACAGTACCTACTTTATCATATATTAGATGCTCCCTGATTATATGAGCTTTTATGTTCTCTAGAGAGCCCAGCTTGCAGTCCACTAATAATCTAGTATTCTATCCATCCAGTGATGTGGAGTCACTTTTAATTCCTGCTTTTGGACAGAAGTTACTTTTTCATAACTGGTAAAGAGTTTGAATGTCGATCTCACAGGCCATTCATGTGGAATTGTCCATGTTCATTTCAGCATGATCTTGGTATGAATGCACTGGATGAAGGCTTGAAATGAAAAGTATTTTATAAAATACGGGAAAGCTGCAAGAGCAAAAACAAGCTGAAGTTTCGATGCTTTGGGGTTTTGTCCTTTTGAGATCAATTTCTTGTGATTGCTTGTTTTAAAATTTTCTAGTTGCCTTTAAGATGGTGCAGTGGGGTGTTATTTGGCAAAGCAGTTTGATGTTTGCAGGCATTAATGTGTAATGGAAACTTCTTATCCTGGTTAGGAGAGGGAATTGCTCCCTTTCGGGCTCAGGGTTTCATGAATTAGCTTTCTTCTAACCCCCTAATCTTTCATTGTTCTCCCTGTGATCTTACCTCTGTGACTTAATTGCTTACATTATGCTTTAAACTAAAAGTATTATCCCCTGAATCAAGTGTTCCCTGAAGCCTACATATGATGACTAACTGAACTTTTTCAAGTTTATATTTACAACAGAATTTGTAAGGTTCATGTCTTTATTTAAAACAGAAGGAGACAAAGGAGCATGTAGCTTTGTTCATATAGCGGGAAATGATGGTTTCCCATTATAAATCCAAACTAGGTGTTGAAAGAGCAATAAAATAAACAAAATAAGTTCCCCTTTGAAAAATATAAATGGAGTAAATTCAGCCTTTATATTTTTCAAAGGGGAACTTATTTTCTTTATTTTATTACAGGGTCTAAGGTGAACCCTAAGCTTTGACAATCAAGTTGGATGCAAAAGTTTGTAAAATCGGTTCTGCAATTTATACCAAGATCCTGTTTCTGTCCTACAGCTTTTCTGAACCCTGTGTAACCCTTTTTGTCACGTGGAAGCTGCAGGAGCTAAAAAATATGTATTTTAATTACCAAAAATCACCCTTGTCTGCCAAGAATGTTGTCTAGTAGTGGCAGTTTTTGTTAACAAAAGACTACTTTCTACACAAAAAGTTTTTTATTATGAAAAACTGCTGCCATTAAGGCATACAGAAAACTCTGTTCACCATTCCACAGAGCATCTAGCATTCTGGGAGTTGTGATCCCCAAAAGTAAATTTCTTGAGCTCTGAATGTGGTGAGGCCTGGGGTCAGCAACCAGAATGGCAAGCTGGCTGAGAAAGAAGTTGGAAGGCTGAAGTGAAGCAGATTGGCAGAGAGATGAGAGAATAAGAAAGTAGCCAGGCAAGCAAAGACAACTAGCTAGAAGGCAACTGTGAAATATTTGGATCTGGCCAGTCAGTGCCTGGATGAGAGAGCGCCTGGAAACTTTTTGTGCATTGCACAGTAGTTCCAGCATGATGAGATGTAAATGTAGTTTTTAAAAAAAGAGCAAAGCACTACTTCTGTCTTTCCAACAGGCAACTAAAGCTCATATAAAGCTCAACACCAAGAAGCTCTATCAGGCAGATGGCTATGCTGTGAAGGAGCTGTTAAAGATCACGTCCATACTTTACAATGCCATGAAGACGAAAGGGATGGAAGCCACTGCAGTGGAGGAAGAAGATACAGGCAAATTCAAATTTGACCTTGGTTCAAAAGTAAGGAGCCTGGTGCTTTTTCTCTTGTGTGTGTGTGTGTGTGTGTGTGTGTGTGTTTTGCATCTTGTCCTTGTGGTCTCTTAGAGTGGCTCTTTAACCTCAAGGTAGTCCCATAAAATAGGAAAAGACACACTGCCTTCGTGAGGGTATCTATGAGAACTTCATGGAACCAAGGACTTCCCACATCCAGACCCACCAGTTCAACTTCTGTATAACACTGAAATCAGGCATTTCCTCTCCTGAATCCTAGCATTGGGCTTGTATTCTGCCTCTGTGGTCATTAGGGAAAGCCGACATATCACAGTAAAAGCTGCTGTGATGTATTGAAGCACCCAGGTCTTCTCAAGAGTCCGTGGTAGTGTTCTACATTCAAATGGTTCTCTGCTGTAATGTAAGACAAACAGATGCTTGGTGGGCAGCAGGACTGTTGGAAGCAACCACTTCGTAGTCTATAATTTCTGATTCTGATTAAGTGCTGCTGTTGCTTTCAGTGTCACGAGAGGTGCATTACAGGCTAGTTGTTGCTCAATTATTTTGTTTCATCGTGTACTCGTTTTGAAAGGTTTGTTTCCGTATTTAACACTGGGAGCCGAAACTCAATGGATAATCACAGACTGATGTCCTTTGTGTTGAGTCTGAATCAGCAATGACCACAGAGTTGTAGAACGTCCTGACCAGTGAGATTTACTATCAACATCTAAGAGTTGTCACCGAGAGCTCGCGCATACACCAGCAGTGCGTGGGACTTAATATACTGAAATATTTTAGTTCATTTTAAAATAGATGAGCCATTGTTAAAATATGTTGATTATGACATGCTGAATTGCATGAGTGCCATACTTTTAATCATGCTTCTTTTGTCGGGGGTAAATGCCACTGATTGCAGATGGGATATTTGTATTTGGAAACTAATATGAATATCCTGTGCTCAGATGACCAGGATCCCCCAATCCTACCTACCCAACTTGGCTGGCATCCTGCTCATCGGGCCAATTTCCAACAAAGCCCGGCTGCTGCTTCTCTGGCCACTCCAGACAAGTGTCTCCCTACTCAGCTGCTGAGCAGCCAGAAGAGCAGGAAGGCAGAGATATGGCAGCCAGGCTTCATCAGAGATTGGCCCAACAAGCAGGCTGCCAGCCACACGTGTTGCGTTGTGACCTGTAAGCGGGCAGATTGGTTCGGGAAGGTGGGACTGGGGATCCTGGCCACCTGGGCCTGAGACATTTGTATTCGTTTCCAGATATGAACATCCCATCTCTACCACGGATGTCTTCCTTCCATTTCTTGTCATTGTGCCAAAAAAGAGGAGGGGAGATGTATGTTTGATTGAAAAACCTGATAATTTAAATCCCTCTGTTTTGCTCCTAACATCTTGGCTTGCGGTTGTTGTGAGTTTTTCAGGCTCTTTGGCCGTGTTCTGAAGGTTGTTCTTCCTAACGTTTCGCCAGTCTCTGTGGCTGGCATATTCAGAGGACAACACTGTCCTCTGTTGCCCAAAAAACCCACAACAACCATTAGATCCCAGCCGTGAAAGCCTTCGCGAATACATTTTGGCTTGCACTTGTTTTGAGGATGTGGCCTAAGGATTGTGATCCAGCCTGGGTTGTTTTGGGTAGCATCGTGCATGATTTAGGGCCTTGACCCAGCCTGAGTTCTGTGCTGCTGCTTTTTCTTCCAAGCAGAAAAGGGCAAGAGTTGGATTAATAACATAAAATGAAGTTTGGCTTTTTATTCAGGAGAATGATGCAAAGATATCTATTAGCTTGTTTTGGGACAGGTCTTTACAGTTGTAATAGTAGCCAGTGGTGTTGCTTTTGCTAGCCATATGTTCCCCTTCCCTGGCTTTCATAAGTGGCAAGATAAAGCTCTTCTTCTCATGTTTGATCAGATTGCAGATCTGAAGACTGCCAGGCAGCTTGCTTCAGAAATCACCTCGAAAGGAGCATCTCTATACGATTTACTGGGCAAAGAAGTGGAGCTAAGGGTAAGTTCGGAAAGTGAACTTAAAGTTACTGGCAGACAAAGTTGAACACATTGTCTTCAGACATGCATGTTTTGAAATCTCCTATTTCTGATCTGTATTTATGAGTCTAATATTGCTAAATACTTGAAGTTCAGTTAAAAAAAACAAATGTGCTCACCTCTTTGTCAGATTGTGGTCATTTCCCTCTTAAACTGTGCTTTCTGGTCTTTTTCATCCATTCTCTATCTTGACCTCTTTTCTTATCCAGTTGTTACCTCCTTCATTTGGATCTTCCTGATCTTGGGGGAAAAAAGTATCTCAATAGTGCCACTTGATGAGAAGTGTCCTAAGCTGGAAGCTGCCTGGAGCAGGCAGAACTCAATCTCTTGGTATCCCTGACCATATCCATGAAGGGGGGGGGGGGGTTGAGGCAGGTTAGCAAGTAATTGCATATATATGGTTAGTACCATTGTTGTTCATTTGTATCAGACTGTCCTACACATGCCTCATTGTGTATATGAAATACTCCTTGGTAAGACAGAGGACAAGCCTGGTTTGTGCAAATTCTGTATCTAGAGATTCAGGATTCATAGAATCATACTGTAGAATCATAGAATAATTGAGTTGGAAGGGGCCTAAAAGGCTATCGCGTCCAACCCCCTGCTCGAGGCAGGAATCCAAATCAAATCAGATCTGATAGGTGGTTGTTCAGTTTTCTCTTGAATGCATCCAGCGTTGGAGTGTTCACCACCTCCTGGTTTCATTGTTGTACTGCTCTAACCATTAAGAAGTTTTTCTTGACATTCAGCCTAAATCTGGCTTCCTGTTGCTTGAGCCCTTTATCATGTGGTAGTTTAATTTCTCAGCACCGGAAATTGCTTGCCTAGCTGTTGGCAATTTTGTGACAAGTTCTAGGCAGTTCTTCCCTTATCCGTTGTGGCCCAAAGTACTTTCCTTCCAGAAGCAAAAGAGAAGATTGCACCCTGTTAAACTGTGAATTTTTATTTCAGCACTGGCAATGGGACAACGTACTTCAGGGGAGCAGGATAGCATTGCTACGGCTTCCCTCCTCTCCTGCAGAATCTTCTGCTCAAGACAAGCTGCCTTGCTCTGCCTAATGGGATGGCAGACTCTGCTGTGTGCAGAAAGATATGTCTAAATAAGGATTTCTTTAGCTTTTTTTCTTTTTCAAATCCATTACACTGTGCCTCTGTATTCTGTCCAAATTGTAGCTTTCTGGGATGTAGCAGGGTTTAGTAGAAATATTGTTATGGATGCATTGATAGAAACCGAGGATGTTTGGGTGATTTTTTCAGAAATCAAAGGGGGAAAAGAGCAGGGCAGTTTCCCAGAAAGCTTTTCTAATGAAAGGAAATCTCCTTTTAAAATTGCACATTCTAGCAGACGTTGGGATACACTGTAAGGACAATCTATTCTTCATAGCATGATAAGTTGTTGCTTTGTGTGGAGAGGCTACTGTTGGAGGCTTCTTTTCTTGTGTGATGAAAATACTTCCCCGATTGACCTGGCTGGGGCCTGCTAACAGCAGTTTTCTCTGCCTATTAGGGCCAGCAAGATCTCTGAAAGATACAAAAGGTACAAAGCATTCGACAAATTGTATGACCATCTCCAAAAAGATACCAGATTGGTTTTCCATGCACTGTTGGTAACAATGTATCTCTAGTTTTTGCCATCTGGGCAATTATTTCATTCATTATTTATTTGTTTAAAATATTTTTACTCCACTTTTCTCCTTACAAGAACCCAAAGTGGCTTATATCATTAAAAGATAATATTAAAGCTACCGTGTTTCCCTGAAAATAAGACAGGGTCTTATATTAATTTTTGCTCCAAAAATGCATTAGGGCTTTATTTTCAGGGGATGTTATAATTTTTTCATGGACAACCATCTACATTTATTCAAACACAGTCATGTCATCTTCTTCTGGTTGCTGCACAAGGGTGGAGGGCGGGGTTTCACTTAACGGGGGCTTATTTTGGGGGATAGGGCTTATATGACGAGCATCCTGAAAAATCATGCTAGGGCTTATTTTCAGGTTAGGTCTTATTTTCAGGGAAACAGGGTAACAACAATGAGTATACAGATACTAAAAAGGATCAAACAAATACTATACAAAAAACATAAGTAACCCCAAAACCCATTCAAAGCAGTAAGGTACAACTGTCTATTTAAAAACTTTACTCAGGAAGCCAGTCATTCAGGGAGAGCCTACCTCAAGAGAAAGGTCTTTGTCTGCTTTTAGAAGGACAGCAAAGATGGGGCCAGCCTGGGCAACGGGAAAGGGCATCAGAGGAGACTGCCATCAAATGCATCTCTAAAGAGCATCGTTTTCAGGAATCGCTTAAATGTAGGCAGGGAAGGAGCTCAACTGGGAGTGAGTCCCAGAAGATAGGCGCCACCACCAAGAAGGCCCGGCTTCTAGTTGATGTTTTCTTGGTCTCCTTTGGAGTGACTATCCGGAGGAGCCTGGCCAGAGTGGATCTGGGGGTGTGGATGGATGTTCTTGGGGGAAGACACTCTGCAAAGCAATGAGGTCCCAAACTGTAGAGAGCTTTATATGTGACCTTGAACCTGACCCAGGACACCACAGGTCCCGGATGAGTCAGTCTTAAGAGAGAATCATTGCTCTGGGCTCATTCAGGGAACATATATGAATGGTCTGAGTTGGTGCTGAATATCTTTATATTTTATTTAATTCTCTCTGCTTCCATGTGGCCCTTCCTCTTCTAGAGGGCTCAAAACAGCATCCACAGTTTTGTCATCCTGTGTGTCCCTATACTGGCCATATGTTGGTCTGGCCAAATGTTGAAGCTGAGTTTTTATATGTAAACATTTGATCCAAATAGCTTACCTTTGTTAGACATCAAGTGTTTTTCTTCACTAAGTGTCTTTCCTTTCACTCAGTAGGGGAATCAGTAGACACATTGATTGCCTAGAGCAAGAAACATCAATGCACATTATGAAATAGTAATAGTTTAATTTCATTTATCAGCTGAGGCAGCACGGCATGATTGCAACATCCTGTTTGGATAAAACCAGGATTGGCCGGGAAAAGATAAAATTGGATTAGGGTAGCAGAGCTTTCACCTGCCTTATCAGTCCTTTTCTGGTGTCACTTTGATTCATTACTGGCATGATATTACTAGTGCAGGCATTTGTGAAGAGTTTGAGGTGTGTGTGTGTGTGTGTGTGTGTGTGTGTGAGAGAGAGAGAGAGAGAGAGAGAGAGAGAGAGAGAGAGAAATTGGTTATGTTAGCTTCTCTCTTTGCCTGTGTTTTAAATTTCAGGTTCCCACACAGAGCCAATGTTGTTTTTGTTCCGTTTGGTGCTCTTGGTCTCTGTTCAAACCGAAATATATAAGGCTTGAGGAAATCATTTAAGGGCAAAGAAGAGGGCATAGGAGGAGTGGGCAGCTTTGACCCTCCAGATATTTTTCAACTACATCCCTCTTAATCCTTCTCAGTTACCTCTGCTGGCTAGTCAGAGAGTGGTTTATAGACTGAAAACATCTGGAGAGCCACCTTGGCTCACCGCAGCCAAAACTGATCCCTTCCTCAAGCATCCGTGTTTACTTCTCCAAAGCTGGTTACAAGTTGAGAAAATAAGAGAAATCCTGCAGACTAAGGCTGTGAGCCCTCTAGTCTGGCTTCCTGTTTCCAACAGTTACTAGCAGATGTTATTCTGATTATTTTTAAAAACCTGTGTATGCTGTTCTTCAGATGTCCAGTTTCATGTCAGTAAGTTTGCAAGTAGGGTATGAATTCAGGAGGAGCCATCTCCTGTCTGCCCCCCCCCCCAAGTATCTGGCTTCTAAAAGTACATTGCTTCTTATGAATTTATCATTTAGCTATTGTAGCCAGAGACTGGCTTTTTTGTGTGTTACAACTCTCAGAATCTCCTAACCACCATAACTGCCTAAATTATATTAATATGCATCCTTGGTAAGAGGCAGTTCTCAGCGTCCTCTCCCTGCTGCATATATGGCAGATTGAAAACACTAACATCCGTTGTTGCTCCCTTGGCCTGAACTCCGCTCGAAAGAACAGCTGTCCATTTAAGAATGGACTCGGAAGCCTTGATCACACAGTTGCTGTCACTTCTTGGCCATAATGATAAATGTGAGGGGAATGGTTTGCAGGATTTGTTGTGCTAAGTGTTTCATTTTTTTTAAGTGACCACTACAAAATGAGAGTCACAAAAGAAAATCCACATTGAAGACTGTTTGTTTTTTGGGGGGAGCTGTTTTCTGATAAATGTGGGGTTGTCTCTCAGTCTCCCACTGTGGCTCCCGTGAGTAGAGTCAGCCTTTCACAAAGCATATATTTGAGTACATATCTATAGGTTTCAGAGAAGGGTCAGGCTAAGATCTCTCTCTCTCTCTCTCTCTCTCTCTCTCTCTCTCTGTCTCTCAAAAAGTAACTGATCAATCTGACTTTGGTTTGTAATGCTGTGAGGCTTCTTCTGGGTTCAAACTTTATATATTTCTTTCGCATTCACTTTACATTTGTGCAGAATTAGTTCTTTGAAAAACATTATCGCTTACACCTTTCATAATGACAGCTTGCCACTAGTTGAGTTCCGGGGGCCGGGCGGGCGATATTTTGCCATTATCATAAGAAAATTGCCAATGCATCCTTTCAACAAGATCGGAAAACCCACTCTGTTTTCTAGAAGAAGATTTCTTACCACTTGAGCAGTTTTTAAGTGGCAAAAGGATGCCAGTTACAAACTTCTGGAAGAGTTTATCTATGGCACCTCGGGTCTCTTGCATTTATTGTGATTCCTGGGTGTTGTTGAAAGTACTGCTCTTCCTTATACGTAGTATGCAATGGGTTTGTCATAGAGAACGAATCTCAGTCTTGCAGCATGAATACAATGATCTCTCCCTCTCTCTTCCCCCCCCAGCTTAAAAGCATTAAGCAGAGCCAGCCACGAAATGAAATGGCAAAAGGCATCCCATTCCAAAATCAGAGTGCATAGTGCCCAAAGCTGGCCAAGTGATTTTAGGAAGGAAGGGATGATATCTCTCAAAACTCCTCTCTTCCCTAAAATAGCTTGCAATTTGCTGCCCTTTCATGACATCCAAAATCTAATGTCTGAGATAGCTGGCCCTGACACTGAGATTTTGTGATGTGTTCACTTAACACAACAATCCAGAATTCTAATGTTTTCTACCACAAAGGGGTCTGAGGACTGGAGGGCAAGGAGGTGATGTGGGGAGTGGGCTGAGTTTGTAAACTAAGAGTTTCCTGATGTTATAAACTACAGGCTGGAGTGATTTTTGGAGCTGTCTGAGGAACGTGTTAAACTTTTTTTTTCTCACAACAAAGGTGTTTTATGTCCAGAACTATGAGAAATGGCTTAGATCCTTTTAAGCCTAGACATCTCTTGCCCATTGTCAGGTTGGGAGGGGAGAGTTTTAAAAAAAAATCTAACAAGCTGAGCTGATTTTCAAAAATGCCTTTAGCCTTCACTGTCTGTCAAACATTTTATGGATGTGTATAGAGGGTCCTGTCAAGAAACTACTATGCTTAGATGTACCAAGATCTTACACACAGCAGGTGCCAAAACTAAACATCTGAAATATGTTCCATGGTAGCATTGTGCATTTTTTTAAGTGAAATATCCTTGGCAAAGTCTGGTGGATGCTTTCTTTAAAAAAACACATTTTAATGGGGTAGAGGAATAACTCTTGTGCAGTCTGAAGAGCCTTTTGGCTAATTCTTTAGTTACATGCTGAAAACGCATTGGTGTGTCACTGCAAATGTAAACTGGTATGTGTGTGCATGCGTGCATGCACGCGCATGTGCCATCAAGTCAATTCCAACTTTAGGGTGACCTTTTCAGGGTTTTCAAGGTAGCGAAAACTCAGAAATGGTTTCCCTATTCCCTTCCACTAGGGGCGCCCTGGGACTCCTGTGCAGCTTGCCCAAAGCCACCCAGGCTGGCTGTTCTCCGTGGAGGTCCAGTGGGGGAAATCGAGCTCCCGGCATCCAATACTGTACCTTAAACCAGTGAACTAGCTTAGTGTGGTACGGATGTGTATATAATGCAGCATCAGGACTGAGCTGGGGACGGCCTCTTGGTTCCCCTTGTTCCAATCCTAGTGCTTCATTGTCCCTGACAAAGTCCCAGTGGCTCCTGTCATCCACTTATCAGGGAGCTAATTCCAGAACTGTAACTTCGTTAGTCTCATGCAGCAAACACAAAGAGTCTTGTGATACTTTAGAGACTCGGATTTACAGCCATCATCCTCCAGCAAAGGAAGATGGAGAGCAGGGCCATGTTATCATATATCAGCTTCCTTGGAATCCTGGCATATGACGGCATCCATGCCGACTGAATCCTTGGAAGGAACTGCTATATAACTTTAACAATTTATCCCTGAGATTATTTCTTTTAATTCCTCTTTACCTGTTGACTTTATTTTTGTGTTGTCTGTTTTGGGTTATATGCGTGCAGACAGGGACGACACGGTAAGATCTACTATTGTTGCCATACTCTGGCAGCAGGAAGCAATATCTAGAATAGTAGATACAATACTGTAGTCACAATAGTAACTGTTGATTCTGTTACAGTTAGCTTTCCAGATCCTTGTCAAAGCTATGGACCATTCCGGGGCCTTCACAAAGAACCAATGTTATAGCTCTTTGTGATCATACAATTGAATTCTCAGACAAATACATACAGTATACTGTATGTACAGTATCTGCTCTTACTTAAGTGTACAAGAAGCTGTATCAGTTCTCTTTTCTGACTTGCAGAAGGTGGTGTGAAAAACATTTTTGTAAAATAGTTAAAAGCCCCCAGCAAGCCTTTTAGAAGAGAGATTGGCAACTGCTCCATTAATTAAGTCTCTCTGTCACTTCAATGCCAATTCTGTAATTCTGGGGGGGGGGGGAGGGGGGAATTTGAATACAATGTCCCAGTGGCTCCTGTCATCATTTAATTACCTACCAGGGAGGCCAAATGCATGTAATTAGAAGTGCTTGCCTTGATTCTTCTCTGCATGTTTAAAATGAAGAAAGGAAACAACGGATCAGCCCAAGCAAGATGCTGTTCTCTGCAGGAGAAAAGCTGGAGCCAAAGAGGCTGCTTTCACCCTTCCTCTTTCCAAAAACATCTCCCCACATGCGTCGGGGTTTTTCACCTCTCACCAGTTATCATGCAGCCTTTTTTGCCCTTAGAAGGTTTTTCACCTCTCACCAGTTATCATGCAGCCTTTTTTGCCCTTAGAATCTGTGTGATGGTTTGCACAATTTCCTTTTCCCTCCTCTGCCTTTTTCCTCAGATGTCTGTGTGAGCCACCTACACCTCTTGACATTGCCTTTTTCCAAGTACTGCCTGCGTAACCACTGACCTTTTAGCCTCTTTCTCTTCTTCCTCACTTGCTTTTACAATTCCTGCTTATACAATTAGTCATCTGATAAACATTCTGTTGCTGAGCACTTCATTCTGTGGATCAGCTGCTTGGCTGGGAAGCGAACCACAACGAACCAGCAGTTTGTGCCCATCTCTACTGTCGAGTCATTGGTCATATGTCTCAATCTAATCTAGTTAGACACAGGTTTGTTGTGAAGATAAAAATAGGGAAGAAAAAAGCCATGTAAGTCACCCTGAGTTCACTGGAGAAAAGGCAGGTTTTAACTCTAATAAATGGGCAAACAAAGGTAAAGGAAGAAGTGGATCGTTGATGCTGACTGCTGGTCGTTCTCCAGCATTTCAAGTAGAAGTCATTCCATGCTTTACTTGAAGATGCTGGGGATTGAACTGGAGGACCCTTCTGAGTATGTGAAGTATGCGGTGCTGTCACTCATCTACTGACTCTCCCATTTTTGCCATGCCACCACGCCAGCACTTGGGTGTTTTAAACAGCTGGGGGGAAAAGTTAAGTTGCATTGCAGGTGAAGTTGTATTACAAGTGCAAAATACATAATTAAATTTTTTGCTGCTGCTCAAAAATCTCAGTTGTAGAACAGTATCTGCTTCCCTAAAATGATTCACCTTCTGTATTTCTTGTGTTGCTCAGAGGTGATTTCATTGTTTTGTAATTTTATAAGGATTAAATCCTTTTGTTGGAGTGGGTACCCATTTTTTTCCTTTAGCCTGCTGAGCACAAAATAGACTTCCCTTTCTAAATTTATTACACAGAATCGTAGAATAATTGAGTTGGAAGGAGTCTGTCAGGCCATCGAGTCCTGCCCTGCCGCTCAGTGCAGGAATCCAAATCAATGTATTTGTGGGCTAGGAATATCTTCTCACAACTCCTCTGGCTTTGTGCTTAGCTCTATTAAACACTTCAGAACACAAGCCGTACTGAGTGGCTGCTTTTCTTGGCCTCACCTCTGAAGTCCCTTCATCCAGCATATCCCTTCTTGAAACTGAATTGGATGCTTTATGTGAAACCAGCTTTGAACACTCGTGATGAATAATGGGGCTGCAGGCATTGCTTTGACCAACAGCATTTTGCTGAAATCCACTTAGCTGGATTGGGGAAGGGCTAATCATATAGCCATAATAATTTGAGCTGAATACATTCAGTAGTAAATCCAGTCACAAAGCCAGTAGAACTAGACAGGTGCACGTTCAAAATTATGATTTAGAGATGTTTAATTAATTAACAATCTTTTACTGGTTGAAAAAGCACCGTGATTGGTTAAAAGCATAACTTTTTAAAATAGATATATTAATTTTGACTGCAAGATTTTATTAAGCTCACAGAATGCTGAGGATTCTCCTTTCTCTCACACACAGAGAAAATTCCTCTTCTAAAATGGTTGTGTGTGCTAAGACCTGTGTGTATGATTTAAAAACAAAGAGAACATGTTTCTTGCTTTGGAAATATTTATTTTTACCCAAAGGCATATTTAACTGATGGGATCATGAACAAATTTTTTTTATGATTAATCCAATTAAAATTAAAATCAGATTTCAGCCCCTGGAGAATTAAAAGTTTGCTTAGTCCCACATCCTGTTTGCTTTAGTTGTCAGCTCGATACTTTCAAGAATCTCATAGAAAGGGTCTCAAAGTGATATTTCTTCCCTGCTATTTCCATGTATGTCCTTGTATTCTGAGCTGAACTGGCTTTGAATCTAGAGTTTCTATCTAGCTGTCATGGCCATTGATAGATCTCTCTTCCATGAATTTGTCTTGTCCCCTTCTACCTTATCCAAGGCAATATTTTGACAATCATAAATTATATTGTTAAGCTGAGGTGTGCATAATTCTTCAGCCTATATATGCAGCCCCTTTGCTCCTCCCTTTTCAAGGCAAAACAATCAAGCCAGGATGTTCTCAGCTACACGTCTGCTCTAATTAACCATAGTTTCTCTTTTTGCCTATATTGGGCAATTACTGGTTATCGATCTTCGGGACAAGCCAGAGTTGAAGCTGTGCTTTGCAGTGGATTTAAGATTCTGACTTATTCTAAAACTGATAATCTACTTCTGTGGTTCACACATAACAAGAAACTGTGATTTAATGTGAATCTTCTTGGTTTAATTGCTGTGGGCTCGAAAGAAAATAATCGAAGGAGTTGGCTGCTTGGACAAAGCATCTGAACGCAAAAAGTCAAGATAAAATTATCCAAATCAGACCCAGGAGTCCTCATCTGCAACTGATACAAGACTTACCATATTTTTCCCTTTATAAGACAATACTTTTTCCCAAAATAGTTACTGCGAAAATTGAGTTTCGTCTTATACACGGAAGTACGCCGAAGCAGCAGGCGGAGGCAAAGGAGCAGCCGTGCTCGGCCGCCCCATTGACTGTGGCCATGGCCGCCCGGTCACCTCCTCCAGCACTACCCGCGGGGCTCACCTCAAGCTCACGCTGCCGCCTTTACCCTGCCCGAAGGGAGCCCGCGAATGGCACTGGAGGAGGCGATCGGGCGGCCGCAGCTGCAGTCCATGGTCAGCCGCGAAGGGTGGCCGAGCATGGCGGCTGCAAGGGTCAAAGTTGGGGGTCATCTTATACAGGAGGGGTCTTATACATGGGAAAATACTAATTGTATAATGTGTATTCCCCACTTCTTACCATGGTCTCATTTTTTTCCCAGGGTGGACTGAGATGTCAGTTTGGAGGCGCTCCAAGTCTTAGTGGGGCGTGTGTGTTCCTCATGTGGGGTTCTCACAGGCGTCTGGTTGGCCTCTTTGGGAATCGAATGCTGCATTCGGTCAGACCTTGGTTTGATCCAGCCGGGCTTTTCTCCCACTCCTAAATAAACCTCATCACGTCCAGTGAGACTTGCTTCCTTGAAAGTATGCTCTGTTGAAACTGCGGAAACATTGAACACTGGGCTTTTGTTAGCCTTCTTGATGGGAGTCCCATTCTGTGATGGTCACTCAGCCAGGCTGCATAAATATTAGACCACATTCCATTTATGATGCAGATCCTTTTGTTCAAAGCAGCTCAACTGCCTGTCTTCAAGTGCATATTAATTAGAGGCTCAGTCTTTGACGACTTTGGGTTTTTTTGTCTTTTAGGAATTGAGGGCGGAAGCGATTGCCAGACCTCTGGAGATAAATGAGACTGAGAAGGTGTTGAAGGTTGCCATCAAAAACATTCTGGTAAGAATGGTAGTCTTTTATAGCCCATGCCTTCCCGGAGAATGGGTCTTCCTATTTAGCATTCTTATTCTTTATGGGCTCTTGGAGAGTTTTTTAAAAATAAGTTGGTGCTTTTTGGAGTCGATCCTCTGACAAAACAGTTCTCCCATGAATGTTTCTTGGCGTCCATGTGTCACATGCTTCCAGTGGAACCAAATTCTTTGACAAGCCTGGGATAAACCTTTAAGGAGCTGTTCTGCAGATGGCAGCTGTCTTTGTTCAAAGCTGTGTTGTCTTCATAAATCAGGATAATGGGGAGTGGTGTCAATTTTTAACATCAGAATGGGTACCTGAATGTGGCGATGGAGCCCCTTCTCCCCTTAGCTTCATATGACCAGGCACTTTCGTTGCAGGCCAGCTCATTTCTGCTATCGAAACCTGGAGAGGGGAAAGGAATCTGTGTGGCAGCAATCAACAGAAATGATAGAACAGGGGATTAGAAAGGATAATGTCTTCTATACCCATTTATCCAATTTGCTGTTAAATTCAGCTCCCTCGCTTTGCTTTATAGGTGGTTAAACTTATGTAGCTTTTACTACTACATCCAGGTTCACTTTCTGTAGACATAAAGTTCTGCGAATGTTCTTCCAGACTAGTTGGCAAAATTAAGGGGGAAAATTATAATAATCATCTACCTTCAAGTCAATTCTGACTTCTGGAAACCCTTTTCAGGGAACTCCAGGCAGAGAATATTCAGAAGTGGTTTGCCCTTCCCTTCTTCTGGGGATGCTCTGGGGCTGTGCAGCTTGACCAAGGCTACCCAGGCTGGCTCTGTTTGTAGGATGCCCAGTGGGGGAATTGAACTTCCAGCCTCTGACTCTGCCACCAGATACCGAAACCTCTGAGTTGTTCAGCCAGCTAATGGGGATATTGCAGCTCCTTGAAGACGGTCAGATTTCTTTCAATATGAGTTTTCATGATTCAAAGTCCTTAAGATGCGGATTTCGATCTGCAAAAGCCTCCATTATAATGGATCTGTTAGTCTTTAAGGTGTCAAAACAGGGGACTCTCAAGAGCCTCCTCCAGCACCACAATTCAAAAGCATCCATTCTTCGGCGGTCAACCCTCTTTATGGTCCAGCTCTCACTTCCATACACTGCTACTGGAAAAACCATAGCTTTGACTATGCGGACCTTTGTCGGCAAGGTGATGTTTCTGCTTTTTAAGATGCTGTCTAGGTTTGTCATCGCTTTCGTGGCTGCTGTCACCACCATTATTTAATTATTATACATCAAAATATGTTGCCACTAAGCTTTGATTTCCCCGTCCAGTCCGGAGAAGAAATCTTGCAAACCCAAACTATATTTTAACATCTGCTGATATTCCAAACAGCAGCTTGAAGGAGCTGTAGTATTACAGCACTTCATTTCGTGGGAAATATAGCCATATCGCAAACCTACTCAGTTAGCTAATTCGTCTAACACAGCAAACAAATACAGCAAATCCCATTGGTGCTTGAATGTCAAAGTGTTCCTTCTTTGCTAATTAAAAGCTTTTAAAGACAGAAGTCAGGAGCACTTGGGTCCTGTGTCGCATGTTCTTTGGCATTCTTCCCATGCAATTTATAGGAGAAGTGGTTGTACAAGAATTTTGCATTTTCTCAGATAAGTGATCCTTCTGAAGAAATTCCTACAGTTACAAATCAGAAATGTTTGCAGAGGCTTGGAAGTTCATTGAAACTCACTGTGAAAACAATCATTTCTTCAGTTTTGTATGCAGATCTTCGGCTGAGTTTTGATACTATCCTTTTTTTAGATTTTCACTAAAGAGATTTTGCTTCTTTGAACTCCTTACATTTGCTTGAAGTGTTTTAATTAAAATCAACCAGATTGTGGTGGAAGCCATATATTAGTACTAGTTGTTCGGCATTCCCTACCCACTTGCCCTCAACATGCAGAGCCCTGCACTTTGACAGGGAGTTTGGAGCGTAAACTGGCATTTGGTGAGCTGTCAGAAATTGCAGCTAATTCTGCTTCTTGTAGGAGCAGGTCCAGAAAACCAAAGACATGCTGAATAATGTGGCGTCAGATGAAGCCAGCTTGGAGGCCAAGATTGAAAAGAGAAAAGCAGAGCTCGAAAGGAATCAGAAGCGCCTTCAGACACTACAGAGTGTTCGGTAAGGATCAATAGAGTTTGCCTGCTGAGGAATCTAATTATCCCTAGGTTTGCATGTTAAGACCGTACTCTTTCCAGGCTCACTTAATCCATACTGACCTTCTCCTTGTTATTTTCCTTCTCTCCTGTTCCCCCCTCCCTTCTCCTCTTTTTGCATCCTGCATTACGAGTACAGCTTTAATCCGCTTCTCCCATTTCTGCTGGGTATGATGGTCTCACAGAAGCCTTTCTGTGGGCCAGCTGGGAAAAGGAGGAACTGGATAGTTGAAAGCTGGATGGGTAAGAACTCATCATGTTGTTCTGTCCCAACTCTTTGAGCAGATGTATGTGCTTCATCCTTACTGCACTAGAGGAAGAATAGCTGCCACTGAACCTGTGAAAAAATGTGGTCCAAAAATGCTACAGGCGCAGCCTTTCTCTCTTCTGCGAATGCACACCATAGAAGTCCACTTATGTTCTTACCTAATTTGCCCAGCCATTAGATCTTACATAACTGACCTTCTGCTGCTAGAGCCCTTTTTTTGATGATTCAGCTTTAAAACCACCCATCCCCCAATAATTAAACAAAGATGCAATCTCTGAGGTTTGAATCTTTGCTAATGAGTCTGTGTTGGAGATTGCCGGCCCATTTTGTCATTTATGAGAAAAATATACACAAATATTCTCTTTAACAGTCTTCCCACCAGTCTTCCACTCCCATAAGAGCTGAAAAAATAATGAAGACTGGGGACTTATTTTCTCTGGCTTCCTTTTTTTCCCTGGGCCTCCAACATTTCTTTGGCATCATCTTGTGAAGTGCACTTCCACAACCGTGATGACGCAGAGCAAAAACAGAGCAAAAGCTGGGATTCTCTTGGACATTTAATGTGGCATAAGAGGCCTTAACAGACTCATTTTGGCATAATTGTTTGTGAAATATAATGCACTTTATCAGATACGTGGAGCATTATCTAGGTTTTAGGCGTATGTACAACACATGGTGTGATGGGCTTGAGAGGAGTAAATGGTGAGGCTGGAGACAGGTATATCATCATCATCATCATTTTAGAATGATGAATCATCAAGTCCAGCTCCTCTCAAGGAGTCACAGTGGGGAACTGAACAACCAATTTCTCCAGAGGCCTAAACCACTCAGCTCTCCAGCAGTTCATAGAAAATATCGTTGTTAACACTGGCCGTTCTCAAAACCATTGTTTTGTGAGTTCAGCGTAAACATTCTGGCGTTAGGGAAGTCTGTTACCAATTGTAGCATAGGAGTGGCCAGGCTGCAGACTGCCTCCCACCCGTCGCACCGCCCGTTGCTGTTCCTATCATTTCTCACCACTGACTGTCCTGATGGAGCGGCAGTCCTCCTTTGTGATCTCAAGGACTGCACCACCTCTGATTTTAGCCCAATTATTGCCTCTGAAAATAAACTGCAACCTGGTGATAAATTGTAGCTGAGCAGGCTCTAGCTTTCATCTCTGTTTGAGATTTATGTGTCCCAAGGCGGCCAGCTAAGATTGTGATTGAGTGCCCTCTCGGAGACTGAAGTGTTTTCCCTTGGCTCTTTGAATCATGCCATTTCTGATATCCAGTTCATGCCCTTTCATTTTTTCCTCTAGACACTGGCTTATTAGCCTGATGTAGAATGAAGAAGAGCACTGCTGATTAAAAAAAAAACACACCATATTCTTATAATGTGTCACAGAAGAGAACTGTATTTGTCTTGCTGAGTGAATATTATAGCAATCTTCCATTGCCTCTAGGGGAAAATGGCTAATAAATTCCTCATACGAGAACTTCCTGAACTATAATTCATTAAAAATCAGGCTTTTCCCTAGAGGTTTATGCATGGTCAACTGAATCTTTGCGGATTAGGCACCTAGAAATTTTCTTGTTTGCTGGTTCCTGCGGTGCTTGGAATGGTAGTTGTTTGAAATAAAAGAAAGTAATTAGCTATCATTTGTTTTAATAATGCAGAATAGAGATGGGCATGAACCGCTAAAGCAGCAGCTTGTGCCAATTTGTTTTTTGTTTGTCTGTTTTTTGGCTGAAGAAGTGTTTGGCGCTTCCCTGCCCCGCCTCCTCTGGGCGCTGCCTCGGAGTGGGCGGCTGCTGGAAGAGGCAGGGCTGGGAAGCACAGAACCCCCTGTTCGGCTGAAAAACAAACCAGTACAAAGCTCCTTGGTGGTTCATGTCCATCTCTAGTGCAGGATGCTACCTTACTGACCAGATGAGTCCATGGGCTTCAAAGTTATGCAACCTGTGCAAGAAACAAGCTGAATGTTAAAGTTTGTCCACTTAACTGGACCAACTTCATATTTCTAAGGCCTGGAAAAATCCCATTCTCTGCCTGGTTGTGTTTTCACCCATGTTGTTCCATACATGAATCAAGTGTTTGTTACTTCCCAGTGTCATGGTAGACTGATTTTCTGAAATATATTCAATTTTAGTTTTTTTTTTAAAGCCCTCTGACTTGGGCCTTTGCCCACGCTTGGCCGTCTCATCTTTGTTCAGCTGTCCAACTAGTGGAAACGTAGACACGCTATTTGCAAAGGGCTTCTCTATCTACAAACACCCTTAAAAGCCTGGTTCAGACAGTTGAGGTGGCACCTTGTGTCCCTAGCTGGATAGCTGTGTGGTTTAGAGGGAGTACGATTCTCCACTGTGCCTCCTCTGAGTAGAGCCAGCCTGGGTGGCCTTGGGCAAGCTGCACAGTCCCGGGATGCCTCCAGAAGAAGGGATTGGTAAATTTCTCCGGAGTATTCGCTACTTGGAAAACCCTGAAAAAGGTTGCCATAAAGTCAGAACTAACATGACAGCATGTTGTTGTTGTCGTTGTCGTCGTCATCACCTTTGGGAAGGGGCACTGAGGTGAAACTAAGAAATAACATTCTTTGCCCAGTTTGTCACAGAAGAAGGAATAACAGTTTTCTTTGTTCTTTTTCCTTTTGTTCCACCAGCCCAGCCTTTATGGATGAATATGAAAAGATTGAGGAGGAACTGCAAAAACAGTATAGCTCTTATCTAGAGAAGTTTCGTAACCTTGCCTATTTGGAGCAACAGCTAGATGACCAGCATCGCATGGAGCAGGAAAGATTTGAGGTGAGATTTTTCAAAACCACTCAGTTTCCACCACACTTCTGCTCTCTACAGTTTTAACCTCATTGCAGCACTAGCTGTGCATGTCTTCCAGTGCACCCCAATGCAGGTGTCCATACATAGCTGTTCTAAACGTAGAGGCTTTATCCTTTTTATAAACTTAGAGAATTATTTGTCTTCCATGGAAACCATTTCTAGTTGTCTCATTCTTTCGTACTGTGGTCCTATGCACATTGGCCTGAAAGCAAGTCCCATTAACATTAGAAAGCCTTACTTTTTTGTAGACATGTCTAGAATGCTCCAGCTATGGATATCCATCTTCTCAGAATTTAGTCATTTGAAAGGAACTAAGAGGCTGACAAAGACTGGTAAAAATGAAGTAAATAGGATTTTAAAAGTTCACCTCTCTGGGTAAAATTGATGCAGCGAAAAGAAAAAGAGGGGAGAATCAATCATGATGTGACCACAGCTTCATTCTGGCTATTTAAGTTCTGTGAAAAATATATAGATCAATGCATTAAACTGCTGTTTGATCCTTTGTTCTTGCTTGTCTTGTTCTTACTTTTATCTGAGCTGCCTGAGCTATTTATATTTACTGATTTTTCATCTTAAAAACATCCATCATCAGCCAACATTTTAAAAACCATTGTAAAAATGCTACGGGCATTGTGTAGGTAACTGATAGTGAGAGCTGGATGATTATCTCATATGCCAGTGCTTGCCTTCTGCAGGTTGGTCTCCCCCGCTGCTTTGAAAACCTGCCCACGTTGTGTTCTTCAGCTAAAGTGGCTATGACCATCTCCCCATAGCACAGCAGAAGGGAGACCCAGCTGACCTTGAATCCTTTCTCATCCATCTGGCCATTAAGCTTTTTCACTTCCCTCTCCCAGGCAAGCTTCTGTTCAACCCATTCATTATTCTCTTTCAACTTCCTTGTTGGACCAGCCTTGCCGGTGTAGCCAACACAGTGGTACGTAACCCTGAATGACATGCAAAGAGAAAGCTCTCTGTGCTGTGCCCACCCAGGGAGGCTAGCCATTCTGGAGCAGGTCCCTCGCCATCCACACCAGGCTCTCACGTGGTACCTTGACCTTGGATTGGTGTCACACCCATTCCCAAGAGACCACCTTCCCTACAAAGGAACGGGCACCTAATTTGCTAAGAACAAGCAGCAATTACAGTAAGTGAAATCTGCTGGAACTGTGTTTGAGGGTGCAGTCGCCACTCATGTTGTACAAGGGCCCAGCGCTCTGGGAGAAAGGGAAGGGCCTTAGTGATGCTTTTACCGGCACAGACATGTGTCTGGAAAGGAGCCAATTAGTGTGTCAAAGGCTGGCTGGGGTTAAGGGAGCTGATGCCTAGGAGTTTGCGGGATCCAAGGAGAGATGTCAGGCAGACAGCCCGAGAGCGACTTTCTGTGGGGTTAGCAGCAGGTGGCACCTTTGCTTCGGGAGGATCTGGGGATGGGAAGCAGCCGAGCAAGAAGGACCGAGCACATGGAGGAGTGAGAGAGAGAAGGGAAGCAGCTGCTTTCCTTGCAGAGGGTACAGCGATGAGCTGGTTCACTAGGGCAGAAGACAGGCAGCCACTCAACTCCTCTTACGCCCTGCCCCCCCCATCAGTGTAAGGGTGGAGGCAAAGCAGGTTGGCCAAGGCCTTTCTAGGAGCATTGCCGAAGCTGTCATGAAAATAAAGGCAGACTCTAGAGGCAAGTTGCCGATGGGAACTAGCCCCGGCTGCCCCTGCTTTGCAGAGCATCCAGAGATAAAGCCAGATAGCAAAAAAGTACTTGGCTTTCGGGGAGGGGGAGTCAAAGGGCCAATGGCTAAGCCCGCTCTCCTTACACCCTTGATTTGCACAAGCGGAGGTGCCCCACAGCCCATGAAAGCCACTTCCAGCTAAGTTACTGAAGGATGTCCATCACCAGAGATGAGGTTGAGCAGATTTTCTAGTTTATATTACTGGAACTGAGACTTTCAAGTGTCTGAGAGACATAGCTCATACTCATCATCATCATCATCTTAGAACTGCAGAGCTGGAAGGGGCAGTATGGATCACCAAGTTCGGCCCCTGTCAATTGAACTCTCAATCGGAGATCTGAAGCATTGAGCGATCATAGTGGTCAATGGAATCTACTGTCAGAGGGTGTGCTCTGTGTCATTGGCTAAGGTGGCTTTGAAGAACTGGGCGGGTTTAGCCTCTTTCATGGGTAAGAGTTCTATTTCTGACTTCTCTTTGCAGAAGGGGGATAAAATGGGAGCCCAGGGAGTTCTTGAAAGTCCTGGGTCACTCTTCCAGTGCTGCTTAACTGACTTTCCTTTCTGACAAACACAAAACCGTTGGCAAGATTGCATTGATTTGGTGTCAGATTACGCTTGGCTTGCTTGGGGAAGCCATTTGTTCTTCCTCTGCTTTCTAGTCATTTTCTTTCATTTTCACACTGACAAATTAAAATAGTAACTAAAATTAGATTCCTACCTTTGTCATGTCTCAGTAGCCAAATGGATCTTGGAGGAATTTTCCAGTAACGACATCCCCTTTGTCCCAGTTAACAGATTGCTAGCAAATCTTGGGCAGAAGAAGTGGTATCTCTTTTTTGCTAGATTTTTCTGCATAACTTGCTAGGAAAAAAAAGGAAAGTGGCTGTGTGGGTTTAGGTTTTCTTCTCTGGAAGCCTTTGTAATGTGAGCATGTGGATATTTAAAAGATGAAATTGTGCATTCATCTAATCATTATTGAGTAATGGGGCCTTCATGTCTGGCACATTTTGTAGACGCAGTGTTAATCTTTCCTGCAGTTGTTTCCACAACTGATGACATCTAGTAGATTGCATTTCCTAATTAGAAAAGCAACTGAAAGACTGAGCACAACATTTTAATTAATGTGGCACTTCGGGTGACCTGTAGGCCCCTTGTAATGTCATCTTCTCCAATGGACACCACCCACTGCAGATCTAAAGGAGCTGGAGACAAAAGTTGTGTTATGAGTAGTATCCTGCGGCTTTTTAATTTTCCAAAATCTCTCTCCCTCTCATTTTTTAAACAAAAGTAAAACCTGTTGGCATTGAATCACTTTGTTCATCATTATGTAGATCTTATAACCACCCCATCTAAGAGGCTAGCATTCCAAAACAATGTTATGGCCTCTCAGTTGGAACATGTACGTGGTGGCATTAAAAGTGATTTTCTCTTGGAGAGCTCCGTGACTTTCCCCACCGAGAGTACAGTGGTGCCTCGCTTGACGACGTTAATTCGTTCCAGCGAAATCACTGTAGAGCGAAAACATCATCAAACGAAATTTTAAAAAACCATTGAAACGCATAAAAACTGGTTAATGTGTTCCAATGGGTGAAATACCTAATCGTCCAGCAAAGATCCTCCATACGGTGGCCATTTTCGGGTGCCTGTTAAGCGAAAAATGCCTCCTAAAAACAGCGGGGAGCTATTTTGAGCAGCCGGCGGCCATTTTGAAAACCCGACGATCAGCTGTTTTGATCGTCATAATGCGAAGAATCGGTTCCCGAAGCAGGGAACTGATTGTCGCAAAGCGGGAAAAAACAATTAAAATATTGTTTTGCGATCGCAATTACAGGGTAATCGTTAAGTGGGGTACGAGTGTATGAATTTAAGAAAAGGTACCATTTGCTCTTTCATTATGATTGGGAAATTGGTCGGGAGAGTGACGCAGGACCTCCTTGGCCATCGTCTTTATAAACTCCCAACTCCTGGAACTGTTCATCCTTGATTTTATGAACATTGGGAAATAGAGTACAAGAAAAGGGAGGACTTCAAACACCCCCTGCCCTGCCAGCCCTCTGTGGAGGGTGGGACTGAGTTACCACCCCTAGCCACCACCCCCGACAGTCCTGCTTCTGTCCACCCCCAAGTTCCCATCACGTGGGACAGGTGATCGTAGTCGGTGGTATCAGGGCTTCAAACAGTCCCAAGCCACCCGATGCCCTTCAAAGAAGGCTCGTACTGCCAGCTGCTCACTGGCGTCCATACTTATTCAGTCCCTCCTGCTGCTGTTTCTGCTTCTTCTTTTTGCCACTTGTTAAAAACTAGAATCCCTTCCCCCCTATTTCCCCCCCCTTGCCAAATTGGTGGCTCCAAGATTCATGGCACCAGAATATATGGCAAAATGTCGCCACACATACTTGGAGGTTAAAGAGGGACTTTTTGATCCAAATATATATATATTTTTTAATGAAAGGATGCTGGGGGATGCTCACTGCAAAAGTGAGCCAGAGGGCTGCATGTTCCTCACCCCTCCTCATACAAACTGAGAACATGCCTTAAAATGCACTCCACATTTGCATTTCATGGGAAGACCAGCAGCGATAAACACACTGTTTTTCCGGGAACCTTGTCCATCATTACTAATATTCTCATGAAAACACATCCCTGATAAAACATCTAAGGAACCCTAGGATTTCCTGCAACACAGTGTGAACAGCCTTTGCATAACCTCTAGAAAGGAGCCGAGTGTGTCTAAGGTGCTGGAGGGCTAAGAAAGCAGACGTGTGCTGCAGGGAACCCCAAGGTCTGCAGAATTACAAGTATTTTTTGAAACAAAATCCTCAAGGGTCAAAAAAACAGATGAAGAACCTCCCTCCCCAAATAATCAGCACGTTCACTCAGTAGTTACAGAATGTTGAATATTAATTGGAAGAGATAACTAGAAAACCATATTTGGGGGTGGAATTAGAATTTATTTACAGCCATGCCTCGCTTTACGATTGCCCCGCATTATGACAAAAACGCATTACAACCATCTTTTTGCGATCGCAATTGCAATCGCAAAACAATGGTCTAAATGGGGTTTTTTCGCTTTGCGATAATCGGTTCTCTGCTTTGGGAACCGATTCTTCGCAAAACGACGATTTTAAAACAGCTGATCGGCGGTTTCAAAATGGCCACCGGGTAAACAAAATGGCTCCCCGTTGTTTTCTGGGATGGATTCCTCGCAAGACAGGTAGCAAAAATGGGTACCCTATGGAGGATCTTTGCTGGACGGTGAGTTTTGACCCCATCGAAATGCATTGAAGGGTTTTCAATGCGTTTCAATGGTTTTTTTTTTCACTTTACAATGTTTTCACTTAATACCGATGTTCCTGGAACAGATTATCGCCGTCAAGCGAGGCACCATTGTATTCAGTTTTTATGTGACTAATCTCATGCTAAGGACTCAAAACAACTTTGGAACAGTCTACATACAATTAAAGGATAAAATAAATGAAAGTATTTTAAAAATTAACAGAACACAGCACCCACCTAGTTAAAAAGTCCTTTCTAACATCCAGGTTAGGTCAGTTGCCCGCCACCTGTCCTGATTCAATGGAATGGCCTGGCTACAACCCTGAAGAGGAGGAGAATCGCTGTTGGGGGTGGGGGGAGTGATTGATGTAGGGCCAGATTTTGACAGAAGCCTGGGATAAAGAGTTGGAGGAAAATAGCAGGGAAGACGCCCTCCCGTAAACGACGGCTGGGCTCGAAAGACCCAGCAGAGCGTTTTTCCGTTTCAGAGGCCAGCAACAGCCCAGAAATACCAATCTGGCCCAGTATTATTGCCTTCAACTCCCTGAACATCTGCACAGGTGAAAATAAGCTGCTCTTCTCATTCCATAAGGAAGGGAACTGTAATTCATGCTCTCGCGTAACCCAATCAGTCCTGAAATGATTAAGTCCCTTGAATGGCGCTTCTGTTCACAATAATGCGCTTGCAATTAAATTCTTGTGTGTACAAATTGTTCCCGTAGAACGTTGGCTTCTGTACCCGTGCTGCCTATCACTGTACAAGTTGCCATTCATTGGGCAGCTGTTAACACAATCTACAGTTCAAGGGAGGATCTCTCCTCCTCATTACGGTCTCTTAACGAAGCATTCGGATATGAGAATGCTGAGGAGCCCATCACCAGAGAAGCGATGACACTGGCTAAGAACGTGGGGTGACACTCCCAGCCTGCTGCTCTGATGCTCTAATTAACTTTGGTGGTGCTTGACTTTCAGGTAGTTTTGCAACGGCAGCCTCTTTTAGCCCTTGTTAAGGCTAAATGATATCCGAGTGGCCAGCGCTGGTGCTTTGATACATTGAGAGAGTAGAAGTGTGATCTAGCTAAAAACAGGGGCGGCTGCTTTTTGTGCCACACTGTGTAAGTGTATTTTGACTTCTGGAGGACACCCAACCTGTCGTCTTCAGATGTGTTCGAAGTTTGCTAGCTGGGAAGTGATGGGAGTTGTCTCCATAGAAAACTCTGTAAAGGAGTGTCATGATTCGGAATTGACTTGATAGCACATAATTACTATTACTATAATTAGAGGGTGCAAGGTTGGATAAGGTTAAGAACCTACTTTGTCTCTCCGGCTTTTAAGCGGCTTTATCCCCAATCTAAAAGTTGGAAACGCCTCTCCTGAGATTTGAGTATGGGCCATAAAAAATTGCAAGCTAAAATGGGCTGGTATTTCTTGTCCCTTTTTTTTGCCTTTGGCACTGCTCGCCATTGGAATGCACGCCTTTTCCAGAAATTAGATTTAGCTGAGAAAGGATGCCACCCTTCATCTAATATACAGAGTGGACAGATGCCAGTGGCAGCTAGGGCAGACTAGGAAGCTCTTTGCACAGAGGAGCTTACCTTGCCAGTATCTGAGCCCATGAAAGCAGATCCAGAAATAAAGATTCTTCCCCATAACCTCCAGGTTTCCACCCCTTCCTCTGATCAGGACATCTCCCCAACAGGTCCAGGTTCTGTGTCCCGTAGAAAATGGCCAGCGGCTTTGAATGCAAGATGTATTATAAGAGATCAGGTTGCTCAATATTAGTCCATCTGCTAAAAGTGGGCTGCAGTGCATGGAAGCTTATCCAAAAGTAAACCTTGAAATTTACTCGCCTATTTCACCTTTGGCAATAGCACGACTCTGTAGATTAACAGTGTGGCTATGTCAACACATACGGTACCAAGTATGCAAACATATTTATGGCTGACCTCTGTGCGTACATTTCCAGCAGGCACTAGGTGGGGCTGGCAAAAGTGAGAGAAAACTGAATTAAAACACAACGCTTTTAGCACATTTCACCCAATTTTAACTGTATCTGGAATCTATACAGACACTGGATGCTGTTTCTTGTTATGTCTGACATGATTAGACATACTGTAGTGCCTTCCGAAAGGACTATGGGCAAGACTGATTGATTGATTTTTTTTTTACCCCACCTTTCTCCTTGAAAAGGACCCAAGGCGTCTTACAACAGTGAGAGACAATATTTAAAGTTGAAAACAATGAGTACATAACAGTGGTTAACACTGTTAAAAAGCGCTATTTAAAGATTATGAACAATGAATAAGGAGGCCTCTTACATCAATTAACAGGCAATATTAAGTCAAAGATCCATAAGTATACAATTTTTTTTTTAAAAAAAGTCACTCTGTGAGGAAAACACGAATAGTACTAACAATCCGGTGAAAGCAGTAATGCATAGCAATCTATCTAAAAATCACACACAGGTAGCTGGTTACTGAGGGAAGGCTTGCCTGAAGAGAAAGGTCTTTGCCTGCTTGCAGAAGGAAAGCAAACAGAGGGCCAGTCTGGCCTCCTGTGGGAGGGTGTACCAGAGGGGTCATTTTAACAGCTGATCGGCGCTTCGCAAAATGGCTTCCCTATGGGCAATCTTCGCAGAACGACGATGATTTTTCCCCATTGGAACGCATTAAACGGGTTTCAATGCATTCCAGTGGGGAAATGGTTTTCACAAGACGACGTTTTCGCTAAACAGCGATTTCTGTGGAACAGATTATCGTCATGCAGGGCACCACTGTAATCCAGCCGAGAAGTAATTTAGGGTATGTATCACAGCAGCCAGATCAGATTGCTCAATGAACTGTCTTTCTTTGTGTAGTGAATTATACTAGAATAAACCCATTGAATCAATGGGGTTTTCTGTGGATCGTCTCCTCCATAAGATCCATTGATTCAAATGAGCCTACTCTAACTGCGACATACTTTGGCATAATTAATCAGCAGCAGTTCAATTAGAGGAGGCTCATTTGAAACAATGAAACATAGGGAGGAATTGACCCTCAAAATCCCTATTGATTCAGTGGGCCTAGTCTAGTCAATTTAGTACACTAAGCAACCGGGTTTTGGCCACTGTGTAATAAATAGCGGAAGTCCTGTCTGTGAGGCAGAGTAAAATGCAACTTTTTCCATTGTCCCCGTTTTTGCAGTATTCCTCCTCCTCCTCCTGTAGCTTGTCATTTCTTGAGTATAATTATGATGTCTTGTGGTGGTGAAGATCTCTTTCTCCTGAGAAGCCTCAACTGTTGCTGTAATTTCCCCATCAATGTTAATTTTATTGTCGTACATCTTCAAAGCAGGCAAGCTGATGGTTGTTTGCATACCACGGACTCACCGACGGACACATAGAAAGGCTGGGTATCCGAGTAGCCAGCCAAGTAAATGAGTACAACGGAACTGTAATAGATCAGGAGAATAGCAAATGAGTTTTTATTGCCTCGTTACAGTGTGTACTTTCCCCAGGTCCTGAGAGAGAAACAAGCAAATAAATTGAAGAGCTGTTGAGCCAATTTCTGTTACAGTGGGAGCATGTGTGATTTATTCAGAGATGTCCTCGATTGATCACATTCTTGTTAAGCGGAGGCCACTGAGAAGGGGATTCATTGTTTTGAGTAGTACTTTGTTCACATGGCATGATTCCTTGGTGGGCTTCTTTTAATGCCACTCATTCAAATGTTGCTTCCTCTTCTGATTATTGTTGCCCGATATTTGCATCTCGTGTCTTTCCCTGTTGATTTTCCCCTCCCAGCCAGAGGTTTTCAGAGCGAGGCTCTTTGCTACTGAAGACATTGTGTTCCAGCAAGGGTTTTTTGTTTTTTTTGAGTCCCTGCAGGTAGGAAGTTGGCATTTCTTGTCCCCTTCCCAGCACACCATGCTTTTCTCATAACTGTTAAGGCGAGATAATCGCACAGAACCGATGCCTTCTCCTCTGGCACGGCTGAAGCAAAAGGGATGCTTAGAATTAGAAATGCGTTGATGGCATTGGAAGAGCGCAAGACAGTCAAGACACGAGAGATTGCAAAGGGGGAAACAGGACAGCAGGTTGAAACTAGCAAGGTGCTAAAAAAAGAGTGGCAGGGTTTACAGCTGACCTTTTGAAACCTGGTGCCTTCCAGATGGATTGGAATACAACCTCCATCATTCCACTCAGCAAGGATGTTGACCATGGGTATTGTAGCCCAACAAACCTGAAGGGCACCATACTGGGGGAGGCTGGCTTTAAGCCTCTGATTGTCGAATAATGCCCAAGCCTGATGTTGGACTTGGTCAAATGATGGAAGAATGACATCTAATATCCTAAATGGCTCCCTGCCTCTCTGCCAGAAATGACCATGAGTCACTTCAGACCATTCTCCCCGAGAGATCTGCTGAGACTTTCTGTTCTAGGTCTGTTGCGTTATCTTCTGCAAATGTTCTTTTACTGAACTAGCTAGTTATCTACAAAAAAAAACCCCACCAATTTAAGTGTGTGAGTTTTCTGATATGATCACTGTTTTAGGAAGAAGAATAACAGAGGAGCATGCACAGTTCCTACTGTTCCTCACTCTGGGGCTCTATCTGGTTAAATAGAACATCTCTACTTTTGTCTTTCGTGGTGTCCCACTCGGTGGAGCCGAGCTGGCTTAAAAGCCTTTGTTCTTAACCCTAACAGCAAGTTGGCTTGTGCCTGCTCTGTCCCTTCTCAACTAGGTGATAATGGAGCTGTCATTCTGGATAATGGAGTTACCCTTCTGATTCCGGTGTTTTCCTCTTCCCCTGCAGGAAGCAGAAAATACCTTGCGGCTGATGCAAAACAAGTTGAAGGAGGAAGAGAAGCGGTTGCTGAAGACTGGAAGTGAGCGCTCTCTTTTAACTCATTTCGCCACACCTCGGGAATCCCCCTCCACTTGCAGATGGTGTTATTTGCTGATATACAGGAAGGGGTTGCCCACAGGGCTAAAAGACTACTCTCTTTTAGCCATTTGTAGCCAGATGACAAAACAGTACACAGGAGGATCAGTGAGGCTGGATAAATTACTGTGGAAAGTTGTTAAAATCCACCAGCCAGGATGCCAATGGTAATTCTAGACCAAAAAGGTCATCTTTACACCGTCTGGCTGAGATCCAGTAGTAAGTCACAATTAGAGTAGAACCATTGAATCCACAGAACGTATGACCGAGATGACCCACCAAACGCCCACTGATTCATTGAGCCTACTCCAGTTGTCTCTTATTACTGGATTTCAGCTTCTGGGAGATATCCCTGTCCCCTCTTGAGGGCAGGTTTGGTTGGCTCTCATTCTAGATAAAAAATTGAATAGCGTGACATTTAAGATGGCCTTCATTCTGCTGTCTTAATCCGATCCTACCAGGGAGCAGAAGGCGAGTCTTCACAAATGTCTCCCATTACTCAGACTTCAGGAGCATTTTAGTTGTTTATTATTTCTTCAAAACAACAGCTGTGGAAACCGTAGCCGGGTCAGGATGGCTGTGTGGCAGCTTGTTTCCCTCAAACAATTTCAGAGCAACCGTGGGCGGCAGAAAAGCTCCCCTCGTACATCTAATGAAAGCAATTTGAGTGGAAAGAACCGAGCGTGGCTTCACTTGGTGGAGCACGCAGCAAAGCACCTTCTCCTGTCTTGGGGATGCTGAGACTCTCCTCACTTCTCTGGTACCTTCCCTCAAGCTTTCAGGAGCAAAGGCATAAAAAGGTCCAAATTTGCCCTATCAAAATATGCCAGTAGTGCACCATCAGTTTTTCCTCATCTCTGTAGGGTTTGAGTTCTTGAAAATTCTGCTGTCATGAAAACTTGGTTGGCACCACCTTTTTTTTCCTCTGAGGGTTCAATTTCTACCTCTTCTCAGTGCCTTTTTATAAAAGAGTTTCTCTGAAATGCCACCAAAGTCAGAAGCTGCTCCTTCAGAAAACGACAAGCTTTATTTCATCTATAATCATTGTGTTAATGAGTCTTATCCTGTAATTCTGGACGGTGTTCTTTTCAGTCAACAGTAAATATCAGGTTTAGACCCAGATTCAGCCATACCTGGAGTAGAGCCATCAAATTCAGAGTTAGTTTCGAACAAGGCTCACTTAATTCTACACTACGCTTTGATTAAATTTGGATCCAACCGCTATACTTTTTCAAGAACCTGTTTAGGTGGTCATTTGCTAGTTTTTTTTTCTTGGCTAAGGAGAATTGCTAATGGACTGACATTTTAAAGGTTGTATCTGAAAAAACTAGACCAACTGACTGATTAAATGTTAGTCCACTGTTGTCAGGTGTTTACAGAGTCAATTTATTTGAACAGTAACCAGAAATAATTGCCCTTGAGAATTACAGGGACTTATAAATGCTCCTGCATGCCAAGTAACTGGAGACTTTTGGCAACAGGAGCCCTTGTTTTTCTTAGCAAATGGCCAGGCCAGCCGTCCACATTGGCTGAACATTTTTGCCCAAAGAGGCACTGTGGAAATTTATTAAAGTTGAGATGCTTTCACAGAAAATTCTTGGTAACCTTAACAAACTGCATCACCTGTGGTAGGAACCCCCCCAGATGGTGGAATTATAGAATCATAGAATAATTGAGTTGGAAGAGACTTCCAACACAGCAGGAAGTTCAGGAGAGAGGCTGTGTGATGACACAAAGCATGATTTCATGTGCCCTCTGCGCTCCGCTCTTGAGAATCAGCTTATCAAAGTTTTTCTTGCACAGTGAACTCCTTTTATCATGTCAGCTGGTGATGTACCAAAAGCAGAGAAGGGTAGGCGGTAGAAAACACAATGTATTTGCCATCAAGCTGACCGATGAAAACCCACCCAGAGATGCCTATTTATTTGCTGCTCCTAACATTGTCTCCCATGGCTCAGTTCAGGCTAGAAAACAACCATTTGGAATATGCCAGGGGTCATCCCCAAGCTGTCTTCTGTCTCATCTCCCACACGTAAAAGACACTATTGATATTCATGCCTTTCTCAAAAGGTAGTGAGGGGACTTGGCAAATCAGGGGCCTGTCAACACACAGATGAATGCCGCCAGGGCAAAATGGCTCCTAATTTAAAAGGTACACCGTGTAAGATAGAGAGGGTTTCAGAATGCTTTCTCATGAGAAACAAATCTCAGACATTTCTGCTGGGCTGGGGATTGAGTATCATCAGGGCTAAACATCAACCTAAAGGACGGAGAAGCAGAGGGTATTATTTATGGGAGAGACCAAGGCATCCCTTATTTAGGAAATGTTCTGGGGTGTATTAAGGATCCTAAACTGGGTCACTAAGCTGGGGCTGGGTCACAAAAAGGTGTCTCTCACTTTTAAATGCCTATTAGCTTGAAACAGCTTTAAGAAGAATGCCAACAAACTGGAGCAAGTACAGAGAAGGACAACAAAGATGATCAGGTGACTGGAAACAGCCTCTCTCCTGAACTTCCTGCTGTGTTGAATCAGATTGTTAGAAGTAGGAGTTCTGAAATCAGTAAAGCAAGGGAGTCTCTGTGCTAGATCACCTGTTTCTGCTTATGTGTGAATGCGTATGTGGATATACAACAACGTGTACACTGTGTTAACGGAGCTTGCTGCATATTTGGGCTGTCGTGCTATGCGCAAGTAGGCTGCTTAAATGACACTGAAGTCAGTAAGATTCAAACACTCTGATTATGTGTGACAAGTAGCAGCAAGAAGCTCTAAACAGGTGTGATGTCGAGGGAGGGGGCCATGACAGATCACCTCTTTGTTAAAAGCTTAAAAGCAGTTTGGAGGGAGATTAGACTTAGATAGCAGGAGAGAAGGCTCTTCCTCTGGGTTTCAGAATTTACTCTTAGCTCCGCTGGGGGGAAATCCTTATACCTGTGTCATACCTCGCCTGTCCCTCAGGGGTGATAACTGCTGGGGGATGATGTACTGAAGAGGGAAGTGGGAAGGAAATGGTGGTTAAGAACACCTGTTTTGACCCAATCCAGACTGCATGGCACTTAACCCTTCTTGCAACAGCTTTTAAGGGGAAGAAAGAAGCAAGTGTGCCCAGACAGACACATGGAGGTGTAATCATGGACCTATTGAAGAGCCATGTCCTTGTAGGCCTCTTGGTGTCATGGTACTGCATTTCCCATAATCCCTCACCACTGGCTATGTTGACTCAGGATGATGGCAGTTGTGGGCCAAAGTCACCTGGAAAGCCCCAGTTCTCTCCTCCCCCCCCCCCCCCGATCAACTCTTATTGTGTCTGCTCTGGCACCGAGGTGTCTTCCTCAAAAGAACCGTTGGGTCATCCTTTAGAAGGTGGGCCACTCAGACGGCTTTACTTTGGCAAGAGACAGCAGAGGTGAATAGGTAGGTAGGTGCTCCCTCCCAAATGCAGCAGCTGGAGAATCCAGGAAACCACAAGAAAGCAGAGAACAATTTCAGCGGTACGAAGTGCTGCATAGTTTTGGAAGTCTCTGCCCATCCTTTGGAAAGGACCTTGGCCCAAGACTGACGGGAGGGAATTCTGTCTGATGCAAAGAAAGGAGGACTTACTGGTGGGAGACATCTGTGGTTTAGGTCTCTGGCTACAGAGCGAGAGGGGCTGGGGATTCAGCTCCCCTCTACACCTCCTGCCACCCCAAACATGTAACTGTGTGGGTGAGAGAGAGAGAGAGAATAAAGGGTCCCTTTCAATGACAGAATGGCAGAGCCGGGCATGGGAGGGGGGCCCCCAACAGGCCTCTCCAGAGCCAGTTGAACCCTCAGGTGGAAAGATGGTTCCTCATTCCTATTCACCCTTGGAAGTGGGAGAAAAGTGTGGCCGTGATGAAGCCAGGGAAGCTTTATCCCGCTCTTCTGTTGGGGTCCAGTTTCCTGACCTATAAATGGTAAGTACCTTTGAAGGAATCCATTTTATCCTGACCGAGGCCCTTGATGAGTCTAGCGCAGGACAAGTGATGGCAGCCCATCCAGGCCTTCAGGCGAGATTCTTTTCCAGGCCTCTGTGCTGAGCTCATTGTACCTGGATGTGTGCGGGGGGGGGAGCTTTCCATGTGCAAAAGCATGTACTTAACTGTCAACAGGGTTGGGCTCCCCTCTTCCCGACAGCTCAAAATTGCTCTTTCAATTGCAGCAAAGGAGCACAGGTGGATGGAGCTGAAAACCTGAGCACATTTTGATGATAGTCATTAACTCCTCTGCGTGTTCTTGTCTTTTTAAAAAAATATAGGTAATGACGACTCAGACCTGGAGATCCATGAGGATGAAGGGTCTGACAGTGAAATGGAAGACAGGCAGCTAATGAAGCAGCATACGGCCATGGAGATGTTGATGCAAGGTACTGCTACTTGCCTTGGTCGATTCTTCCCTAAATAATTTCTGATCGCTTCTGGTTTCCAGTTGCCATGTGTGTGTGCGCGCCAGCTCTTGGGTCTAAAGCAGCACAGAGGGAAGGGAATTTCCCATTGGCACTAGATAGCAAAGGGCAGCTTTTTGTAAGGGGTGTTTGGAGGTTACCCTTGAGCTACCAGCACGGGCTTGTGCAGCCCCTGGACCTTAAATGTGCATTTAAACTCCTGGTTTAAATACACACCATTTCTAGCTGGACCCTCAGAAACTCTGTGCTGAGCCTCCGGTTCTGTTCACCAGTTGTTTTCCACGAAGGGCACCTTTGCATTAGCAGCCCCCAGCGGTCTTGGGAAAGGTTGATCCTGGAGTGTAAGAAATGCCTTAAGGAAAAACAAGCACTTTTTCCTGCCACCCTCTCTCTCTCTCCACCCCACCAAAGCCAGCTTCAGAGCCTATACTGGTTCCTAGCAGTGCCTTTGGGTACACCTCTTCCTGACAGCTCAAACGTCAGAGCCTACACTGGTCCCTAGCAACCTGGTAGAGTAGCAGGATTGAACGGTGGCCTACCCTGCCTCTGTCTCTTTCCTCTGCTTTGTAACCTGTTTCCAAAGGAGAAGCGCTTCCTTTTTAACACCCCTGGCTCAGCAGGGGTGTTAATAATTGAGCATATGCATACACTAGAGTTTTTAGATCAGCCAATTTGAGAAGCTTCCCGAGGAGACCTGATGGAGCCGAGCGAGACATACACACAGCATGTGCCACGCTTCCTTTATCAGATCTTTTCCATTTCCTTCTGACCTTGTGTTTGGATTCATTGCGCATCTAGTTTGTTCACGCCCCTGGGAGAAGCGAGGGCATGCAGGAAATGTATGATGAGGTATCTGAACAAGCCCAGAGAAGATGATGCTCCAGATAGTATGTTCACTTATTCCTTTCTTCTTTTACTTTTGCTTGGGTTCAAAGGACGGAGTTCATTATTGCAGGTCAGGCAGCAGAAAGACGAAAGACGAGTGCTACATAGAAGGGGGAAGGGGGTCTCCTCCATGGTACAGGATTTGGGGGGGGCTTTCTAAAGGGCAGTGCAGTGTTAGCTTGACAGGTGGAGTCTTTGAAATCCTGTGTTGGCTCGCCTCTCCCAAACTGCTAAAATAGTTTTTGATAATTGCTGCAACTGCTGGTGAAGGTTTGTTTGTCTGTCTGTTGGTGCCCCATCTTTCTTCTCAAGAGGACCAAACGTGGCTTGCCGTATTAAAAACAAGCAATATAAAAACTGGAAAGGAGAAAACCGAACCCGTGAATGAGCAACAGCCGCCTGACTCTTAGCCAACGCGTCACGGAGAAAAAGCCTGCCTGAAGAGAAAGGGCCTTTGCCTACCTGCAGGAGGACAGAGAAAAGGGGGCCCACCCTGCCCTCCTGGGGCAGGGGGCTCCCCCAGAGGGGGGCGACAGCAGCAACAGAGAGGGGCCTCTCTCACATTCACCCCAAAGGCACCTGTGAGGGCGGTGAGAGGGAGAAGACACACACCCCAGCCATTTTAAAACCCAGGCAGGTGACTAACGGGAAAGGCATCCAGAGGGAGTGCCCTATAGGTCATCCTCCGTCCCCCACAGCTCCATTTTCATAATTTCAGGGAATAATAATAGATTTTACGTGTGCTGTCAACTCGGAACAGATTCATAGTGACTCCAAAAGGGTTTTCGAGGCAAATGAGAGATGTAAGGAGAAAAAGCTTTACCTGTTTCATCTCTTCCTCCTGTGAGTTTTCCCTGCTGAGTGGGGGAGCCGAGCCTTGATCTCCTAGTCCACCGCTCTGTCCACTACACCACACTGGGCATTACAGCTTGTGAAGTCTTTCCATTCTTTTTCGGCTTGACTGCACTGTCCTTCTTTCCTCTTCCCTTAAATATCACCACTCGCCTCGCTGCACTTTCGTGGTCCTGCACACAACCCTGCTGTGCTTCCTTGAAGCTTTTTTTGGGGGGGAGGAGTGCTACAAGAGAGGAGAGCAAGGGTATCCGGCGCAAAGCAGGTCTCCTGTTCTGCCCATCCAAAGGTTTCTGGAGTTTGCAACTGGCAAGGCTGCTCAGCGCTCCCAAAGGGCTGGCTGTTTGGGCCCATGAGAACCACAAAAGACCACGAGACAAGAGAGCGGAAGCCCACATCCATTGGCCCAAGCATGGCTGGTCTTTCCTCTCAAGTGCGGTGGTCCTTGCCAAGCCCAATTCCGACAGTCAGAAATTAACCGAGGAGAAAAACACTCAGGACGTTTGCCTTTGGGAAGGTGAACCGTGGAAAGGGGTAGACTGCTGTGCTACTCGCCCATTTACTTTATTTTTTTCAGAATTGGATTCCTGCTCTCCCACACACCTCTATACGTACATGATTGCAGCATGGTCTTGTTTAGATGGATGGGGCTGCCCTGTCACCTCTAATCTGGCACTTGTACTGAAACGGGACTCTAGAAGGCAGCATAGGTCGTTTCAAATGATTTATGTGTTTATCCAGCAGATAACTCAGTCCCCCTAAGAGAATTTGCTGAGGAGTGAGGGAGGCGGTTTCTTTCCCGTCTTTTTATCCTGAGTTTTTCATACGATGGCGCAGCTGAGTACGTACTGCTTTCGCAAAAGTTTCTTCCAAGCCCGAAAACAGGCTGGCCAAACAGTAACGTTCATACTCAGTGCTCATGTGAGAGCTGCCTGGGGGCTGCTCAGCCTGCCTTGTCATGTACTCTTGGGGCCCAAGAAGTGAACCTTCTGTTCCTTGCCAAAGGAATCGTGACGTCTGGCTGGAAAACAGAGGACAGAAACGCTCACAGATGGATTAAGCCAGGAATAGGGAAGCTTGGGCCCCATGGTAGAATGTGGCTCCTCTGGGGTTCGTTGTCGTTTAGTTGTTTAGTCATGTCCGACTCTTCGTGACCCCATGGACCAGAGCACAGCAGGCCCTCCTATCTTCCACTGCCTCCCGTAGTTGTGTCATGTTGGTTGCTTCGCAGACACTGTCCAGCCATCTCATCCTCTGTCGTCCCCTTCTCCTCTTGCCGTCACACTTTCCTAACATCAAGTAGCAGGCGTCTTTTAATTTCGTGGCTGCTGTCTCCATCTGCAGTGATCATGGAGCCCAAGAAAGTAAAATCTGTCACTGTCTCCATATCTTCCCCTTCAATTTCCCAGGTGGTGATGGGACCAGTGGCCATGATCTTAGTTTTTTTGATGTTGAGTTTCAGACCGTTTTTTTTGCATTTTCTGGACTACACAGAAACCCAGTCCTGCTGTCCCCACGACTTAATGGTTCCCCAGTTTTCGTGGGGTTTTCCACACATTCTAATAGGTTGAGATGCATCTTCTTAGACTTAGTTACTGAGATGAAGAGCTTTAAGCTAAAATACACAGTGATATTTTTGGCCTTATCTGCCACTTGAATGCACATACACCCCTACACACGCACCCCTTCAGAACTTCTCAGAAAATATACTCAGCCCTTGGGCAAAAAGAGTCTCCACTTCCTGTACTTTGATTTCAGTCCATGTGTTTCAGCTGAAAGGAGAGGGGGTGGACGAGGAGAGGGTCCCTTTGATGGAGCCCTACAGCTATGTGCTTTTGGAACAACATGATCTCAACAGGACTCTGAGACATGGGATGCCTAGATGCATTCCCATACATTGTGTGTGTGTGTGTGAGAGAGAAAGACTTTAGGAGCTATGGCACTTTTTTGAGGCAACACCCACTGTCAGTTCTAAGAAATCTAGAAGTTGAGTCATGGCAACTGGACTTCTTTCTTACTCAGACTGAAGAAGCCACTTGGAGGAGTAACAGAACATTTCAACCTAATAAGAAAGAAGCCCAGTTGCCATGACTCAACTTCCAGAGAACCTCACCTGGAGGACTGAGAGCCTTCACAGATATATTCTCCTAGGAAACTGTCATCATCCTCATCGATGGAAACTGCTCAGGAACTCAGAACTGGAGCTCTCTTTCCTTCCTTTGGCTCATTGGAGAAAATACCTACGGATTGTTCCTTTTATTCAACAAGGCCTTGAGAGTAAAGCTCGGGCGGCTTTAGTGTTGCTCCACAAATACCTCCTCAGGCAACCTCTTAAAGCCCACATGCGGGTGTGGGTGGGATGTCTTCCAGCCCGTCTAATCTTTCTATAAGTCTAATGTCATATTTTAAAGAGATTGTTATGGGACTGGGAAGCCACAGCATTGAAGGAGGGTGGAATGGGGTCGCCGCATGTGGTGCCCACACCCTTCCTGCTTTACTCCAACTCTAGCTGAAATGTTTTTTGAGTTACTACCCAAAACAAACAAATTTTTTAAAAATGCACAGACCATACGAGCAGGGAGGCCAGAGAACAAACGTGAATACCAGGCACCTGTCTTAGACTGTCTTTCACCTCGCTGGAAAAAAACAAATCTTGTCTTGTTTCCCAAGAAATGTAGGCGGCCACATTCTTACAGGTTCTCTTTCTTTCTCTACGACAGGGAGGCCGAGCAAGCGGATCGTAGGGACAATGCAAGGAGGAGACACGGAGGATGATGTAAGTAGTAGAGGACACTACCAACAACAGGTAAACACTTTTCATTCCACAGTAGATGGTCTGTTCTCTCCGTCATGCTTGCTTTACTTCTTTCTCTTTTTTTGGGGGGGGGGCGGTGTCTGGCTTTCTTCTTTTTCTCTGAGTTTCCTCTCCCCCCCCATCTGTCCTCCTTTTTGTCCCCTTCCTCTGTCCATGCCTGTGTCCCATTTTTGTTCCAACTAGTTTTACTAGACACATTTTGACAGATTTTGGAAGACTGGCGTCTGTACCTGGGGGATGTTCATCAGTCTTAGCTGAAACTCTGTGCCTGAGACCCCAGGAAATTAGGCTGTTTGGAGTTAAAGTATAGATTATAAATGTGAGAGGAAGTCTCAGGATGTAGAGAATAGAAACAAGATCTTTATTCTTTAAATGGGTCGTTAAAAAGCTCTGGCTGAACACATTTCGGTAAGCCGCCTTCAGGAGCGGGCTCCTTTATATTCTCTGCACCTTTCTTTGGTCTATAATAGCTCCAAAACCAACACTTCCAATTAGTTTTGGAGCTGCTACAGACCAAAGAAAGGTGCAGAGAATATAAAGGAGCTTGCTCCTGAAGGCGGCTTTGCCAAAAGTATTGAGCCAGAGCTTTTTAATGGCCCGTTTAAAGAATAAAGACCTTGTTTTTATTCTCTACATCCTGAGACTTCGTCTCTCATTTATAATCTGGACTTCTGTGGATGTGCCAGTTCCTTTAGTTTTGGAGTTAAAAGTATTCCGGGTTCTGAGCGAAAGGTAGCTGCTGGTAACCTGTCTCTTCCCCGGGCCTTCCCACTAACTGTTAGCTAAACCATGACATTGATCATATTTCCCTGTTCCTGCTCTTATCTCACAGCAGCCGCTGGCAGGGGACAAGGAACCCCTGAGCCCCCCTCAAGGACAGATCACATGATTTGCATAATCTAAATATTATTTGATAAATCTCAACTTCCTGCAGCCATACAACCCTTATACAGTAGGACCTCTGTATCCACAGGATCGGTATCCACGATTTCAAAATATTAAAAGGAAAAACTTTTTTTAAAATTTGCCAGAACTAGCCACTCAAGGGAGCCAGAGACAATGCTATTTATTCTTACTGGTGGGGTAGGGGTGTCCTATTGTAATTTGGGGCCTGAATACACTTCTGCATTCTTTCAGCTATCCTAAGTCTCATTGCTTTCAGTAAAGTTTTAGTAACCCAGAGTTCTGCTGAATTGTACACCGTACAATTCAGGATCAAAGCATCCTGTTGAGACTAGTACCCTACCTAGTATTTATACGTCCAAAAACTCCAGCTGCAGAAGCTGCTGCACCTCTCCTGACAAGGATACAGCTGAACATGACTAGGCATGAGACCAGCGTCTCACCAGATGGGCGGCTGCAGCAGCTTCTGCCATGAGAAGATTTCTGCAGGTGTAAACACTGAAAAAAGATCCTGGGCTGAATGTTTACAAAGTGGTTGCCTGAGCACTATAATTTCCAAAGTTATACTTCAGCCAAAATCGTTCTACCATTGGATTTTGGCCATTACATTTTAAAGGCGTATGCATAAAGGCCATCCTTGCATGAAAAGAAACAATTTGAGCCAGTTTTCCGGCAGCTCTCCCAGGAAGGCCTGCTGTACCTTGCTCCCCCTTGGCAGCTGCCTGTTTGCAACCGTGACACAGATACTCCCTCTGGTCCCTTTCCAACAGTACATGTGGCCCCCTAAACCCTGAGGTTTCTTTTTCTTGTGAGACAGTTTTCTGTTGGTATTTTGTGACATTACACCACGAAAGAAGGTGTAGCAACGTGAAGTGCATCCGTCCCTGTGTTGCAAAAGGCAGGTACGGACCGTGCAGAGCAGCTTTATAGAAAGCTAGCATTATTCCTGTAGTCCGCGAGAAGGCATTTCTCTGCCTGGTCTGGCGATGCCACTCCCGCCTGGAAGTGGCCTCTGTGGCAAATGGAAAGGCCCAGCCCGGCAGCCTTTTGGATGCTCCCGCAATGCCGGGGAGCACCGCCGGAGCCGCCCCGTCCAAAGGATTCCGGGAAGTGTCGTCGAGAAAGGTACACGTTCCAAGCCGTCTGCTTCAGTTACACCCCAGCCAGGAGCTGCTTCCTTTAGAACGCCCCAGCGGGCTGCTCAGCTGCCCCCTTTCCCTACCTCGTTGCGGGGGCGGGGGAGAGCCTGGCCTACTTTCTGCAGTGCTTCTTCCTTTCTGCTGGATTTGCTGGTTTCATTTCTCTCTCTAATTTCTTCCTGCTGCCATCTCATCTCGCGTTGCCTCTGCCCGCTCTTGTGGCTCCTTCTCCAAAGGTCGGGGCGCCCCAGGCCCGAGCCGGTAAACCCCGAGCCTCCAGAGCCAAGGCTAAGGTGGGTGCTCCTCTGAGCCATGTTGCTTTTCCTCCCCATTTCATGCCCTCGTGGCCGTGATGTTTCATGCCTTCTGCCGTGGTCTCGTTTTGCTGCGGCCGCAAAGGGTAAGGTATACGGGACGAACACCCGCTTAGCAAGCCAGCAGAAGCTTTAATAATTGTGATGACTGGATTCTTCGGTAGCAGGCAAGGGAAATGGGGACTGCGTTTATCATCTAATAACAAGGGAGAGGACTGAGGCTGGAACAGAATCCATGCCAGAAATAAGGGCTTCCTACTTTATGAGCAAGGGAGGAGTATATTTGCTGTGCGTGCTTAGAGATAAATTTATTGTTTCTCTCTGTGTACGGGGTGTAGTTTAAAAAGCAAGCCAATTCCTTTTAGTGTGAAGTCAAGGTGTGACCCTTTACCTGTTCCTCAGCACCAGCATGTGGTCCTGCTGACAGACGAGACACCGGGGGATCAAGACGAAAAGCCCATACATAGATTTTGCTCCACTGAAACCTTCCCTGACATATGAGAGTTTTTGTTTTCTGCAGATGTCCTAACACTTCAAAGTCATTTGAGTGTCCTCGTATATAGACTTCTCGGGGGGGGGGGGGGAGAAGAATAAGTTATATATCACTCCTGGTAAACTAATTCTCTCTTCAGATATTTTATCTTTTTATTCTCCCATTTCTGAGTTGCAAATCAAATCAGTCAAGCTGATCCTATTTCATATTCTGCTATTTACAAACTTGTGCTTTATCTGAGCCCAGTGACCTTCGTGAGGTTCGTAACACCCCTCATTTCTTATTCTCTAGCAGTGTATAAAATGCTTGCAGTATCTTCAGAATAGTCATTCGAGGAATCCAAATGGCCGTGGAAAATCCATGGTTCTAAGGATCAGCAGCCGTGAAGCCACTTGTGAGAGCAGAGAAAGAAGTGCCAAAGATTGATGAGACAGCACGAAGGGCCCGCCTTATTTTCTCACATCTCCTCTTTCCCATTGTGTCTCCCTGTGGAACACTTCATGTCCTCAAGATGCTTTGTGAGAAAGTTCCCTTGTACTTTGAATCCGAGTTGGTGCTGTCTGTTCTTTACACTTTTTAGAAACTCAGATGCAGACATCATGTCCTCTAATTGTCCTGTGGAGCTCCACTGGTGTGCTGGAAATGATGTCACTATTTGCTAGCAGATTGCTGCTAATTAAAGAGTTCCTTGTTCAGCTTTGGGGTGTGTATGACTCACACACAATGACACAAAGTCATGTATGCCCACAGTCAAAAAAGGAGCCTTTTAATTAACAACACTTGGCCACTGCAGATAACCTTACTCAGTAGAGCCCTACAAGAGGTTACATAGTTAAAACTGAAGTGGTTCGCTGAGTTTTCCTCCGTGTTATTACCTTAGTTCAGTGTTTTAATTATATGTGGCTGATCATTACCTACACTTAGCCCTCAGTGACAGAGTAGGTTTGTTTGTTTTTTAATTTTAAACCCAGCTACGTTGTTCTGTTCCTGCAGGAAGACTCAGAGGACAGTGAAATAGACCTGGATGATGATGACGAAGATGATGAGGATGACTTGGAAGATGACAGCTTGGATCTCTCTCCCAACAAGGCCAGCCGAAGAGTCAGGAAACCTGAACCCCTGGAAGAGAGTGACAACGACTTCTGAGGAGCCACAGACTCTCCTGACGCCAGTCTTGGGAAGCAGAGAGAAGCTAAGGAGATGTTTAACACATGCCTGCTTGTTTGTCCAACGGGATACACTCTGCAGCCAGAGGATACATGGAAATATTCTGTGGATCCCAGCCTGTAACACCAGCAAGAGTCCGCTGCTGAATTAGTTCTGTCTTAAACGTGCCTCAGTCTGCCTAGCATACGGTACAGTTTTATTCAGAGTCATCCTGGATACATTCCTGTGTTTCACAAATAAATGCCTTTTCCATCTTCTTTCTTGGCAACGTTTTTTGTGGGTCCACTTCATACTTGTCTGCACTGTCCACAGTTTTAACAGATGCCTTCAGCCAGGAATAGGGACACCGTCCACACTCTGGCCACTTGTCAAGATCCTTGAGCCACCCAAGCAAGCCTTGATGGGGTGCCGAGGCTTCCTCTCACCACGTCTTCAGCTTGAGCCTCTTGGCGACTTCTGTCTGCTGCCGCTTCCCGTCACTGCTTGGTGGCCTCTTCTTTTGGCACGTGGCTCCATCAATGGGGCATCTAGTATGGGGGGGGTCTAAACCCCCTTGGGTGTGGAGCAGCAAGGGTCCTCGTTACATCTTCACCACACAACTGGGGACGTTTGTGCGAATCGCATCAGCAATCACTTTGGCTCCTGAATCACCGATTTGATTTCCCTGCAAACTGTGGAAGGGAAGAGTCCTCTTTAGCACAGTGTCACTGGGTGCCGTGTGTGTGTGTGTGTGTGTATGTGTGTGTGTGTGTGTGTGTGTGTCCCACCTGCAGTTCCTTCTTTGTTTTTCATTTTAGATCATAATATGAATGGGACAAATTCATATCACGACCTGATATGAAATAAGGGCAGGAAGGAACTGCTGATGGGATTTTAAAGAATATAGCACTCTACGGCAGAAACTGTGTATATAAAACAAGGCTAGGAACAATATGCAGGTGTGATTCAGGGAAAAACAACTTACATGAGAGAGGTACTTTTACATTCCTAACTGTGGCTTCTGAATATTTTGCCAGACACTAATCTTGGTGTTTCAAGCTTTTCCTCCATAGCTGTCGTGCCAGAAGCTTACTTCTTCAAATGCAAAAGGCTCAGAATCTCAAGGAAATTGTAACGGAAAGGCCGGTATGGTCCTTAAAGTTACACAAATGCAAAAGCAGCTGATGTTTTTATTAGATCACTGAAAAAAATTGAACAAACAGCAAGCTTTTCGTGACTTAAGTCCACTTCTTCAGGCTACACACCAATACTGATGCATAGCCTGAAGAAGTGGACTTGACACACAAAAGCTTGCTGTTTGTTTGATTTTTTTTAAGTGTTCTAACAAAGGTATTGCCTGCTCTTACATGCAAGGAAATGAATTGTTTTTTTTTTTAAATTATACCTGTGAATATTATGGAAGGCACAATAATATGTCCATGATATCTTGGTCAAATGTAAAATGTATCAGGGACATTACTTTCTACACTAAAACTGACTGATGGAAAAGTTACTTACTTAATGTAAGTGAGGCTGTGGCTTCCAGTCAAAGCTGTGGCAATGCAGATGGCTCCATCCATGCCCAGGGAATTCTCCTGCAGGCTGTCAAGAGGAGACAATAAGTATGTCTAAGCCAATTCACATCTAAAAGCAGCTCCATTTATTCATTTGGTTTCCCTGAAATTGTATTACATAGCCATCACTTTGGCCCACTCAAGAAAAACACTTTTGTGTGTTCTATTATCACTTTCAAAAGACGGTAATCACACTGATGCACTATTTCCTTGGAGAGTAGGAGGAGAGGGGACAAGAGCCATTTTCTTAATAGCTATAAATAAAGCTGGTTGGATAGCTCAGTGGTTTAGGTCTCTGGCTGCATAGCCAGAGGTTGGGAGTTCGATTCCCCCACTGGGGCCTCCTAGGAGAAGAGCCATCCTGTGTGACCTTGGGCAAACTGCACAGTCCCAGAGCTGCCGCCCCCCAAAAGGAAATGGTGCACCACCTCTGAGTGTTCCCTCCATGGAAAACCCTGAAAAGAGTCACCATAAGTCAGAACTGGTTTGACAGCACACAGCGGTGCACCATTCCCTCTCGTTACAGCTATGAACATTTGTGAATTCTGGATGTTCTTTCCTTCTTGTGGATCAACATGGCCTCGTTTGTTTTGGGAACGTGGTTTAGTGTTTCAGAACAGCAGCCAACTATCACAGGCCAATAAGCAAGCCTTCTCAAACCGGAAACTGGGCTCAAATGGGAAAAACCCTCTCTCTACGTCAAAGGCAAGGAGAGTCGAGCCCCATCGCTGTATCGTTGCTCTTTTGCCCCACTTACTTCAGACTGCAGAGGGTGCGATTCACTTTCAAGGCACTGGCCATTGCCTTTGCTCCTGCTAGACCGATGGCGTTTCCCCTCAAGCTGGAAGGAAAAACATAAAAGATTCAGACTATTCGTTTGGTTTGATGCCCAAAGCAACACAAATTGGCCATCCGACCCCAGAGGCAAAAAAAGAGAGGAATAAAGAAATCAGGCTGGGATCCTATTAAGTTTCAAGATGGCACAACTGCACTCATGACAACGTTGCTCTTCAGACAGACACTTGTCGGGCAGATAGGAGGATACTTACTCTAGCACCACAAGGCTTTTGTTGATCACCAATGCATCCGCCAAAGCTTTGGCCCCGCTCTCGCCAATCTGTGCCACCTGAAGGCTGCAACAGGATAGAACGTCGTTGTTTAGGTCAACCAGTGTAGACGTTTAGGTCAACCAATGTTGCCCGAAGAACAACAGGCAAGGAGTGCCGCCGGTCCAGCCCTCCCGTTAGGCGAAGCTGTTCACTGACAACTGCCATCAGCTCTAGATAACAGGCGAGGGACGATGGATGGATTTTATTTCTCACAGGCCTTTGTATACCACCCAAACTACATCCTCCTTCCAAATGAATGTTAAACTCTTGATTCCAAAAACAATCCCAGCTACTATATACACAAACATACAGAGTGTTGACAAATGAGTCGAGCTCCAAATCAATGCAGGGGGGAGAATTGCTTCTACAGGTCTCCTCCATGAGACGTGCCTTGCCTCCCCCTCTAAAAGGTCTCAAGTTCCCCTCTAACCCTTCTGACTTCTGGTCTTTCCCCTCCAGTCTCCTCCATGCCATGCATGTGAGCTAAAAGCAGATTTGAAGCTCTGGACATCTTTAGAAAATTGCTGTCCCTTTTCTTCTTTCCCAAACAGGAAAGGTTTGGAGAAAGTGGCTGCTTCTTCCCTAGACTTAAGCATAGACCCGGCTCCCTTGAGCCACTTTTAGCTCACAGGTACGGACCACCCCCACCCCTAACCCATCCTGCATGCATGCATTTCCCACTGACGCTCACCCTCCCCTTGTGTGTAAGTGTGGAGACTTACGAGAGAGCTGTGAGGGTTGAGTTCACCCTCAAGGCAGAAGCAAGGGCCCCGGCGCCTTCATCCCCGATGGCGTTTTCCTGTAAGCTGAAACCAAGCAAGGCCGAGGGGTCAACCTCCCTGCAAAGCCCAGGGGCCCCCAGACTAGGCCTGGCAAGCCACAGACCAGCAAGGTGTGTCTTGAACAAGAGGAAGGAAGCTGGCCGGCTGACCTTTGGCCAAACATTATGTGATGGAGGGAGGCCATGTCAAAAAGGCACACCAATATCCCACAACTCCTTTCCCCAGCAACTTTAATTGAGAACTACTTAACGTCTGATGCTGTGCAATATTTTATGTACAGTCGTCATAATTAGTGGCTAGCACTGGGTTCATGCGCAAGGGTATCAGACTATGTGGGACCATGAAATACCTAAAAGAAACCCAATCCCAAACTATTATGATAATACACATTTTCTGTAAAAGGTTACCATTTGTTGTTATGTGCCATTAAGTCAGTCCTGACGTGCAGTGACCCTAATAGGGCTTTCAAGGGTTAGTGGGGCATTTAGGGAGTGGTTTTACATGTTCCACAACTTAGCCCAGTGAGTTTCTATGGCTGACTAGGGATCGGGACCCAGGCTTCCCGAGCCCTACTCTGTCACTCTACCCACTACACCACACTGCATACCCAAAATTATCCAAGGCAGTTCTGGACACTGCACTTTAAGAAGGAGCAAATTCAGAGGAGGGTGACAAGGATGATCAGGGGACTGGAAACCAAGCCTTATCAGGAAAGGCTGAAAGAACTGGGCATGTTTAGCCTTGAGAAAAGAAGACAGATCCAAATAGCACTTTTCAAATACTTGAGAGGTAGTCACACAGAAGCCCCACTGAACTAGGGTTTATGTCGTCCTGCTTTCAGTGCTGAACGACTCAACAGACTGTGCATTTTGGCTTCTGTGTATGGAACTGGATTGGGGGGAGAGGCCTCTTTGTGTCCTTCGCTTCAGGCAGAAAACGGACTAGGGCCAAACGGGCAGGGAAGAAGTGATTTCTCCACTCCCACCCTCTGGCCACAGGATAAAGCATTTCAAAAGGGAACTCCGCAAGAGAAGCAACGGCTTAACAAAGCCAAAATGGATGACGGCGCCAACAGACATTTGTAATTCAAGGAAGCGATTGGCTGGAAGGAGCCGCAGCGGTATTCCACTCTGAAGTGGATTCTCTAGCCATGAAAGCCCTTTTTGTGGCACTCGGGAGGTGGGTGGGCGCGACTCTTCAGTAAAGGCCAACCACAAGTTTATACGCACGGGTGGGCATTCAATGGAAGGGACCCACCCGACCTGTTCTCCAAAGCTATACAGTCTATATACACGATGGCTTCAGTATTCCTTGCACCTCATTCCACTTGGGTGCCTCGACCTTTTGACTGAGGGCCCGCTGGACAGAGAGAGGCACTTACTCCAGGACGGCAAGACTTTTGTTGACCTGTAGTGCTTGGCTGAGGGCCTTGGCTGCTTTCGACTGAATGAAGTTCCACTGCAAGCTGGAGGGAAGAAGACAGAGGAGATCCGGTGAGAACCGAACCCACCTTTGTGGAACTATCACATGGGACACGTTGCTCCTGGACTGGACCGTTTCTGAACACAAGGTCAGTTTCAGGTAAACATTTCCCTCCATGGAGCATGGGCTAGAAGCACCGGAACCCACCCATGTTTTGAATATAATGTAAGCTTGGGACATAGGAGGTACGTGGGGGAGACATGAGCGAGAATATGGCTATATTGCACAGTCCAGGCCTCCCTTTCTTTCCCAGGGAAAATATTGTTGGAGTTTTCTTTGCAACCTCGCATGCCGTCAAAGGTTTGAGAAACTGGGAGGGACTTTTCTGAGGTGACTGTCAATCTATCCAGCACTAACCAGTCATTCCCTCTGGATTCACAGACAGCCCTGCCTCTTTAGTGAGGGCTTCCTTTCCCTCTCTTTAGTTTCTTGGAAGCAGTATTTGTTCATTTGTTGTTGGTACATTCTCAGCTGTAAGTACTGAAAACCTTTTATTCTTTCTCCTACAGATGTCTCAGAGAGTGAGTTATTGAGACCTTAAGTGCCAGTTAATGAGAAGGAGGTGGACTGTCAGGGAAATTTGAAGCTGTTCTCCTCTGTAGTCTCTACACGGCTACTGTGCAGTAAAAGGAATTTTAACAGAAATTCAGAACTCTGCAACTAAAACGAAATTCCAAAGAATGATACTTGAGTGAATCTGTCAACGGATCCAAATTTAGACCAGGATCCCTTTTCCCAGACACACTAGCTTTCTGTGGGCAGGAAGCCAGCTCTTAATACAAGGAGACAGGTCAAATATGCCACATCCCTTCCCTCCAACCTGCCTTCTCAATGGCTACAATCAGAAAAGCTCCTCTCCTGATAGGGAAGGCTTTATAGTGACAACATAAGAGTCTGGGATTCCATTCACAAAAGTCACATGACCAGTTGCTCCACCTACAGCTGAAGTGGGCAACCCAGAGCCCTTGATCTTATTTAAAAACCCTGCAAGGTTTTTGCAAAACCCTCAGAGGCAGCATCCAACAACAACAACAACAACAACAACAACAACAACAACAACAACAACAACAACAACAGAGAGTTTCAAATCTTTGGAGGCAGACTTGCTCTCCGTTTCAAATCCGCAAGTGCCATAGTAATGCCATCCTGATGTGCCTATTAGGGGCTGGCCACTGAATTCAAATGAGAAACAACATAAATGCAGGCATTTTTGAATTCAGGGCTCCTGCACTAGCAGTTATAAGGCCTGGGTGCTTTTCCCCCAAATGTATTTTCCACAGGGACAAAAGATGAAAGGAAGTGTGGAAGCACAAGCAAATGATATCTGAAGCTCTCATGTAGGACCATCTCTGGAGCTCCTGTGAAATTCTGCAAAAGAGGCAGGGGAAGGGTGATCAACGCTTCACTGGGGTCCACTTAAAATCGACAGCCATTTCCCCTGGCAGAGAGCCATGGGGCACACTCTAGAATTCACCTGCTCCGAGTAAATGGGATACATCTCTGTGTCTCAGTACAACCTGATTGGCAACAAGTGGTAACTCAGCTCATCCACTGTGGCAATCAAGGACTTGATCACCATTTCTGCTGCCCTAAGCAGGCAGTTAAAACAGGAGATTTCTCTAGCCCTCGGCCCTTCCCTTACATGGCCAGTGAGTTGCACTCTTGGATCAAATGAAACTTCAACTCTCTCTGGAGGCAAAGATGTTGAAACTGAGGCTGCCCTACTTTGGGCACATCCTGAGAAGGCGGGATTCTCTGGAAAAGACACTAACATTGGGAAAGGTTGAAAGCAGCAGGAAAAGAGGAGGACCCAATATGAGATGGGCTGATTCTCTAAAGGAAGGCACAGGCTTGAGTTTGCAAGAGCTGGGCAAGAGCAATTGAGGACAGGACATTTTGGAGATCGCTCCTTCATAGGGTCACCTTAAGTCAGGGGCACCTTGACAGCACATAAAAAGTTTGCCTGGCATATGCTGTGGCCGGAGCTGAGCAATGTTATTATTTTGGACCACAACTCCCAGAATCTCCCAGCCAGCTATGCTAACAACAACAAGAACAAGAAAGCAAAAATTCCCAGCTCTAGATTTTCAGTGGGCCACGGAAGAAGGCCTCCTGTCCTAGCACAGGTTATTCCGATGAAACTCACTGCAGAGACGTGAGTGCCCGGTTCTCCTTCAGTGCCAACGCGATGACCTGGACCCCTTCATCCTGCAGCAGGTTGGCAGCCAAACTAGAAACAAAATCCAGGGGAAAAGAAAAGTTGACTTGGGGCAGAGTTGACTTGGCAGCTGAGTTCAAACAAGATGTTAAAAAAAAATACTGCAGTCACTGACATGGGAAATAAACATGTTCATCTTTAAAATGTCACTGTACTTTTTTGGTTGTTGCTGCTGTTGCTGAAACAGATAAAAGTCTCTCTCTGAAAACTCAACACCATCCCGTTTGCAGGCTCTCCTTTACAGCCCTTAGTGTTCTACACACACTGGCTTCTGAAGTTCCTCCTTGGTTATCTACTGCCCCCCAAACTCCACATTAGGAACCAAAAACATGTGGACTAAGCCGGGAACAGGAACCAGCTGATTTGCAAGGGCCTGTCTGTTGTGTTGTCACTCCAGGAAAAGGAGTGAACCACCCTGTCCCCAGACCACACCAAACCATGGTTCAAAACCCACCTTCCGTCCCAAGAAGAATTGTGGAATTCATGAATGCTCGTCTTGCTGGTAATTTCTCAGTGATCCAATAAAACCATTACGCAAGCCAGAATTTTGCTTCTGCTTGAAGATCACAGAGCTAACTTTGCTTTTTCAGTGTCCTTACTCTGAACTGCAAAGGTCGGGAATTTAAACCGTAGGACTCCAACAGGCCAACCAAGATCAGTGGCTCTGGGGCAAAGTGCCACAGAGTCCTACCACTAGCAGCACAAACATCCCACCTCAGGCACTTCGGCCCAGCCCGTGGCGTGCATCCCGCACCGCTATCTGTGTCCCAAAGTACCAGCTCAGGTACACATGTTCTTATTGCGCTGCCAGTCCATAAGACTACTGAAGAGAGACAAAAGGTTATAACCCAAGAGGCTCTATGTATGTTTTGAAAGGCCAAATGACTCACTCCAAATTCCTCAAGGTGCTGTTGACTCGGAGGGCGTTTGCGATCTCCCGGGCTCCATCTTTGCTTATGGAGTTCTCTCTCAGGCTAAAAACACAAAGCAGAAAGCTATTGTTATATTCTGCCATCCACCATGCTTCATGCGCCACACGGTCCCAAGTGGATAGGCTTTGACAGCTAGAAACGATAGAGCCTTCTGCATCCTAATGACTAGCAAGTCTCACAGCAGCCAGCCCCAAGCATCAAATGCAAGGAGTCTTACCTGGGTAGACAGATATGCATGCATGTGCTTTGGTGCATGGATAAAGGACAGAAATCCAACATGTACAATGTTATTCTTATCTTAACAGTAGCTGTTTGACAAGCAGTCATTTGGTGGTTACAAGGAAGGCCTATGCACCCATAGACTTATAGAGCTGGAAGGGATCCACTTAAATAACTTTTAATGTATTACACAATCCTTGGTGGTAATTTTCCTGCCACGTACAGGTCGTACGCATAGCAGTTTCCCGCCCCCTTAACTGCAAAGTCTGAAAAAAGGAGGAAAATTGGACTACAACTTCCAGAATCCCCAGTCGGTCATGGTCCAGAAGCCAACTGTGTCCCCCCATTCCCCAAACCCCTAACACCATCCAGGTTTTAAACCATGTCTGGAATCTACCAGTTCCTTACCACCAGACCTTAAACACCCTCACTAAGGCAAGGAAATGCTGGTGCATTTTTAAAATCAGCTTGGAAGGTCGAGAAATGGTTACCCCAGCCCAGCTCTTTTTGTGAGTTATAATCAAAAGACACGGATCCTGTGTGGATCCATGAGAAACTATGGGTTGTTTTTAAAAGAAACGAGTTTGCCTCTATACTTGATTCTCTTGATGCATAATCTATATTGTGGATAAGAAGCTATTAGTAGGGTGTGCAAAAGATCATCAGGTGCAAGAATGTGTCATTGGTGGCCAGGGCCTCAGCTGTTCCCAACCTTGAGTCATCCAGATGTTCTCAGACTGCAGCTCCCAGAAGCCTTCACCACCAGCTGTGGTGGCAGGGGTTTCTGGGAGTTGCAGTCCAAGAACACCTCGTTTACCCAAGGTTGGGAACCACTGATCTACCCTATTTTTTTTTCCTGATTATAGACGCAAAGCCTGGATAGTGAAGAAAGCTGGCAAGAGGGAAAACTAATTTGTTCAAAATATGTTACTGTGTAGACACCCTCGACAGCCAGGATGGCCAACAAGCAGGTCCTGGACCAACTCAAGCCCAAACCCGCTCTAGAAGCAAAAATGACAAAACCTTTGAGCACATCAGGAAAAGACAAGATTTGCTGGCAAAGACCATAATGCAAGGGGAAATGGAAGGCAGCAGGAAAGGAGGAAGGCTGAACATAAGATGGATTGATTCCTAAAAGAAACCACGGGCCTGAGTGTGCAAGAGCTGGGGGGGGGCTGTTAATGATAAGACATTCTGGAGATCTCTGATTTATCAGTTCCTCATATGTTGAAGACAACCTGATGGCATGTAACAACAATAATCGATCAGGGACCAAACAGGCAAGAGGAGATGCAGGTAGCAAATTGAAATCAAAACTTACTTGAGTCCAGTGAGACCTTGGTTGGAGCAGAGGGCTTTTGTGAGCGCAGTCACCCCTGTGTCACTGATTGAATTGCTCTGGAGGCTGAAACAAGACAAGGTCAGTGAAAACGAGTCAGCAAAGCAGGTGTCCTGGCGCGCTTTTCTCCTCATCTCCTTTCCCGACATATTCCAAACTTGAATTCTATCAAACCGACTCAAGCCCCTAGTCTTTTTTTCGGGGGGGGGGGCAAATGTGAGATCACAAAACATATAGACATCGCAAAACACATAGTAAACCTCTCCTAAGACGGCCCTGCCTCACATACCCACTAGGCTGGTGCTTCTCAACCTTGGGCCCCCAGATGTTCTTGGACTACAACTCCCAGAAATCCTGCCCAGCACAGCTAGTGGCCAAGGCTTCTGGGAGCTGTAGTCCAACAACTTTTGGGGACTCACGCTTGGGAAGCACAGCGCTAAGCTAAATGGTCTGACTAGTGACATCAAGCAATTTCCCCTGTTTGGCTAAAACCAAATAGGCGACTCTCTTGATTCACTCAATGTTCTTCCAGGACGCCTTGAATGTCCTTCTCCGAAGCTGCTTTCCAGGAAAGAGCGAACAAATGAACACAATAAACAGGCAGTGGAAGCCAAAGAGACTTACTCCAAGGTCAAAAGACTATGGTTCACTTTCAGGCCGTCTGCCAGGGCGGCTGCACCTGCATCTCCAACACAGTTGCTCGATAATCTAGCGCAGAAGCAACGGAGAACAATTTAACACACACCAGTTATAAATATCACAAGCCAGACTTTCCCTTCGTTTCATTTGTTGTTACCATTATTTCTATTTCGTCTTTCAGGATGCAAAAATCTTGTCAAAGAGCAGCATAAGTAATCTACAGTTAAAAAGTCATTTTCCAGAAAACAACGGTGTCGTCCTGAAAGAAAACTTTCCAAACTCTGAGATCCATAAAGCCACAACAAACAACGCTGAAATAAAGCAATCCGTAACGGGTTGGTAGGACAGCACCCAGGGGCCTCGCCCGCCTGCCTGGCTATAATTTCATGAATTCTCAGTAGCGTCGGACCAGCTTTCTCCCAGAGCATGGACTTCACTGGCGAAAAGGGGAGTTTGTTTTCTCAGTGTAGGCAGAGTGAAGGGGGTTCGATGGCTGGGGATGACGAGAGGAGCACCGTTTGGCCACTTGTGGATTTTCCCCATCAAAGAGACGGCAAAGCTGGGATTTTGCTTGATGGTCTCTCTCAATGTCTGCATTGGTTAAGCCTCGTCTGGAGTCCTGCATCCAGTTCTGGACGCTGCACTTTAAGAAGTGATGCAATAAACTGGAACAAGTTCAAAGGAGGGCAACTAGGACAAGCAGGGATTTGAACCCAGGCTTCCTGAGCCCTACTACAACACTGGAAGCATTCAAGAGAAAATTAGACAACCACCCTGTCAAATATACTTTAATCAGGATTCCTGAATTAAACAGTGGGTTGGAATCATTGGCCTTATAGCCCCCTTCCACCTCCATTATTCTATGATTCTTTGATTCCTCCTGCTTGTAGCAGAGATGCAAGATCCTGTCTTTTCTTCCACAGGTGAAATAAGAATCACCTACTAGTTCATCTTGTCTGCAGGTAAAATATTTCTGGCAGACCCTTTCTGCTATAATCCACATATATTGCCATATATTCACTGAAATTCTGTTCACGTATGTTGCATAAGTCAGATGATGTCATCTGGGATAATTTTCTGGAAATTAAGCACTTCCTCCTTTTGTCCTAAGGCACCCAAGATCCTGTGGAATCCCTTTCACTGTTGGGAACTCATGTATGCCATGGGATAGAAGGAGGAAGTCTTTAACTATTTTAAAAAAATCACTGCCACCAAGATAACTTTACCAGCAGTGGTAAAGTCTGTTGACTCAATTATGGACCTCAGAGGAAAGTTCATCCTTGTAGAGCATTGCGCCACTAACAGGAAATATAATATTCTCTTAATGTCTAGTTTGACTTTTCATCAGTTCTTTCAGTACTTACACTAACTCCCTGAGTCCGGAATTCTTCTTCAGCGCTTCTGCTATTTTCTTTGAACCTTGGGGTCCTACTGAGTTCTTCTGGAGTCTGAGGAAAAAGAGATTATAAAAGAACATAGAAAAGCAGGAGATCAGCCCCAAAGATAACCTACATCTGTAAATCAAGAGTACGACATCACCTTGCCGACAAAGATCCGCATAGTCAAAGCTATGATTCTTCCAGAAGCGATGTATGGAAGTGAGAGCTGGACCATAAAGAAGGCTGACCGCTGAAGAATTGATGCTTCTGAATTGTGGCACTGGAGGAGGCTCTTGAGAGTCCCCCGGACTGCAAGGAGGACAAACCTATCTGTTCTAAAGGAAATCAACCCCGAGTGCTCACTGGAAGGACAGATCCTGAAACTGAGGCTCCAATACTTTGGCCATCTCATGAGAAGAGAAGACTCCCTGGAAAAGCCCCTGATGTTGGGAAAGTGTGAAGGCAAGAGGAGAAAGGGATGACAAAGGATGAGATGGATGGACAGTAGCACAGAAGCGACCAACATGAATTTGACCCAACTCTGGGAGGCAGTGGAAGACAGGAGGGCCTGGCGTGCCCTGGTCCATGGGGTCATGAAGAGTCGGACACGACTGAACGACTAAACAACAACAACTCAAAACCACTCTCCAACACCAGAGATAATTTTTGCCAAGTCAAGTAGTTGCATATAGTTGCCTTTTTATTTTGTTAATGAGGTCACAATGAAGTTAATATTTTAAAATTAACAGAATGAATAGGAGCAAAATTAATTAACTAATTAGTATAATAAGAAATTGCCCTTAAAGTTAACTTTTTATGGGCATTCAGCTTGGATTGCTTCCAAGCGTGGGGAGTGTGGGGAGTGCCCAGCCTTCCCCAGCTGATCTGCGGGGTAAATAAGGTTGGGGACCCCTGGTCTAAGTGTTCTTGCAGTCCAAGAACATCCGGGTGACCCAAGATTAGGAACCACTGATTTAAGCCATTTCCCACTTTATACAAGACGTTAGCCACACACACCCCAAAAAAGTGACCGTTGTTGCCCAGGAAGGAATCGGGGAATAAAAACGAAGCCACCGGGCCGAGAGACAGAGGATACCTACTGCAGAGTCCTCAGAGTCTGGTTGTGGATGAGAGCCTCGCCCAGGCATTTGGTACCTTCTTCCTTGATCATGTTGTTCTGGAGACTGAAAGGAGAACATCCAGAGAAAAATATTCCTTCCGTTAGACAGACAAGCCTGCTGGGATGGGTCAGAGGGCTGGGCTGGGAATAGGGCGGGCCCAGATTCTAGCTCTCACTGAGAGATGAAATCCGGCCGCTGTCTCTCCACCTGGCCTCCCTTGCCAGGTTGTGAGGAGGATCAATAACATGGAGAGGAAGGCAGCCGTGAACCCATTACAGGAAAAGATGGGCACAAACGGGGCAACTAAAGCAAGGAAGCAATAGTTTACCGGCCAGTAATCAAGGGCCGCAAGGAGAAAACTTGTTGGGACATTGTCTCTGGTCTGTCCTGTGCCAATCTACACTCCACCAAGAGTGCTCAGGGGGTGATAAAAACTGCCCTTTGAGTATCTCATACCCCTTGAAATTCATGAAAACCAGTGTGGTGTAGTTGCAGATAAGAGTGACAGGCTGGCGCTCAGGAGACCTGGGTTCAAATCCACCCTCAGCCATGGAATCTCAGTCAGGGACAGGACTGGTTAAAAAAACACTCCTTAACTCTCTCACATAGTTGGGAAACTCTATTGTCAGGTTAGGTCAGAATCAACAAAGGTATTGAGGGGCTCCGTGTGCCCCATTGAGGCGCTATCGGATTCAGCTCCTGCACGTGTAACCTCTTGTGTTGGTCAGAGGCCAAATGGAAGGGAAAGCAGGTCTACTTACTTCAGAGAAAGCAAGTACTGATTGATTCTCAATGAGTCGGCGAGTGCTTTTGCTCCTTTGGGTCCTATGGAGTTATTCCGAAGACTGGCCCCAAAAAAAGAAGGGAGAGAGTCAGCATTAACTATGCAGAGGCCATCATAGGACAGCAGCCGGGATGGAAAGGCTAGCCTTCATCAACATCCGATGAAGGGCAGAGGTTATTTCTTGCTTCGGTTCCGCTGTCTTGAAATTATTTTGACAGTACATCAAATTCGGCAGCAGTAACAGCACATCAAGACACACATCGATGCCCAAAGTCCTTTGGATACATAAAGCAGACCAATATTTACGACACTGCAAGGGCTGGTGCTAAAGGCCATCAAGCCAGAAACCCAATGGGATTTAAATAGCAACCATCTTGGTCCTAATTAGGGTGGAGCTACTCCGTGAATGGGACTTGTTATGCCAACATCGCTGTAAGATTTAGTGGGTCTCCTCCCCCAACTTCAATTGAGCTGATAAAAAGCTTGCCTTACAATCGTAAGCACGCTGGGCTAGCATTGCCGTGAGCAGGCTTCCCATATTCCAATTCAACCAACATATAGCCTAGAAACCAGGTCAAATGGGTCACCATTCCACACCAAAACCATATGGGGCTTTCTAGAACTATTCAACATCCTTTTGTGTGGGGGGGGGGCTATAGAGGCAAAGTCTACAAACTTCTCACTGGTAGTAATGCCCTCCCAGCTCCCCCCCCCCCGTCACTCTCCTAGCCTCATTTCCCACTTGGGAAGGTAAAGATGGGCAGTCCTCTCTCGAGCCCCGATGCTCACTCAGAAATCGTACTAGTTTTTCTCAAAGCTTGGAACCATTACTTTTGGGGAGGGGGGGACTACAGCTCCCAGAATCCTCCAGCCACCTATGTTGTCTGCATGGTTCTTGGGGTTGTAGTTCACCACAAGGAACCCATCCTAGCTCTGCTCTCGCTCTCTGTTTCTCTGGAAGGGTGAACGGTCCAGGACAAGCCAGGTGGAAGATGAAGGGAATTTGCTGGGCCTGTTCCTGCTCATTGGCTGCCAGTTGCTGACCCCTGAAAAGCCCCAAAACATTTAAAGAGGGCACCTTAGAGGAGGACTTGCCAGATACTTACTCCAGTGACATCAGACTCCTGTTGACCATCAAGGATCTGGCAAGAGCTTTAGCACCCTTGTTACCAATCTCATTTTCTGCCAAGCTGTCCAGGAAGGAAGAAATGGTTAGCTGTGTTTCTTAAGCTCTAGGAATCCTCTCCTTAGAAAAGCTTGATAGCCCTGTTTGAAAATACAAAGTAGGTTTCTTCTTGCTAGACCTACTGGCCTCTAAATTTAAAAGACAACCATTAATGATTGAAAAACCTTTGCTGATTGGGGGATTCTGGGCACTGCAGTCTTTCAAAGTAACTCTTCCAAATTCTGAAAGAGAGTCCTACATACTCATCAGAGTTAGAAACTGGATAAACCAGATTTGGTCTGAGGATGGCTAGTGAAGGACAAAGGTAGCTACAAGTAATTTGGGGTCTTTTTTAAAAAAATCAGAAAAGCTGAAATACTGTAGGCTTTCAGTTAATAAGTCTACCTTTATGATTTTGGGGGTCTAGAATGCACTGGGATTTGCACACATAGCCAGCGTGATTGCTTGTGCAATTTAAACGAATGATAAACCAAATTATGATTTAAAAATATATTATTTCCAAGGCACCTTGAGATACTGGTGTTCTGTTTTCTCCAGAGTAATTTGTTCCTAGAAGTGCCATTTTAGGGAGAAAAAAATTGAAGATGAAGGCATTAAATAAACATACATATTCAAGCCAGAATTTGAAAAAGTTACTTTTTCGGAAATCGACTCCCATAATCCCTCAGTCATTGGCTAGAACTTTGATCCATCCATCCATCCAAAATATTTTTATCCTGCCTTAAAAAGGACCCAGGGCTGCTTACATCATTACATCTCAGACAATATTTAATGGTTAAAACAGTAAGTATACAAATACTAGTAAGGATCAAACAAATATTGCAATAGTAACAGTAAACAAAAGCAGCACCAAAAACTCATTCAAAGCGGTAAAGACACAACAATCAGTTTGAAAATCCAACTCAAAGCAGCCTGTCACTCAAAGCAGCCCGTAACTCAAAGTGTTGTGATCCACTTTTACTGGACCACAACAGAATCACACAAATTGCAAGCTTTCGTGAAGAAAACCCCACTTCCTCAGGCTCAGCACCACCCCTTCGTGAGCAGTGCAAATTTTTTTTAAAAAATTGGTGTTACATGTCTGAGATATTAGTTGTTAAACATTAGCTCCTACTCTTAAGGAACGGCATTCCTGCTCCTTGTGTTATTTTTGAAATGTAACTTGACTGCACCCTCACTACGCCACAACTAACTAGGTTAATGGCAATTACCACCATGAAATTAGGTTGATGGCCAGCTACGGCCCTTCCTTCAAAGGAAATAGATGTGAAACTCAGCCCTGATGACAGGCCACCTGTTTTGCAGCATACAGGATAGCTAAAAACCAAGAGGTTCCCAAGGGAATCAAGCACGACTGCCATCAGCTGCCCATCTCAAGGAGAGCCGTTGGTTCTACACCTGTTCAGTAGGGAGCTACCAACTTGAACATATTCCTAAAAGCTAGGTGAGTTGGCAGTGAGGCGTCACCTGATCTTCTGGATCTGGCAGTCTTTCCCGCTCAGCACGCTGCTCAGCAAGTCCATCGCGCCGTCCTTAAACTGGTTGCAGTCCAACCTGGACCCGACCACGGAAAGAGAGTAAAGCAACATGCATGTGAGACGAGAGGTAGGCAGGTTTCGTAATTAACTGCAGCAGGAAACGAAGCTGACCTGACCACATGCCTGGGACAGCCGGTGGACTTTCCTGTAGGTTGTGAGGGAAGGAGGAACGAACGGACACACCAGCCTTTTGAAAAAATAACCTTTTTGACTATAATACTCAGAATCCTCCCTGTCAAGACTTCTCATGCAGAATTGGGGGGGGGGGGGATTCTGGAAACCAAAGTTCCCCGGATTAACTTTTCCAAGCTTCATTTCATACCCTCACACTTACGTTCACAAGAACTTGTGCATTATCTTATCATACTGTGCTTATCTGACAAACCCCTGCGGTCTATATTATAGAAAGGAGGAATGATGCACCTGTATTAGGATTGCTGGCAGAGGGGCAAGATATATAGGTCTCCTCTACTCCTCGCTCCTCACCCCACACGGAAAGTGTAGGACGGTTTGGACACCCCTGCATTAAAAGAAAAAAATCCAGAAAAAACTATTTTCACATGTATTATCAGAGCCGGCCACTAGAGGAAGCCACAGCCATGCTATGAATACATGTTAGTGAAAAATACATAGCATGATATCTGGTGCCCTTGTGGCCAGATCTGGTAATGCATGTGAAAATATTTTTCTGGGTTTTTTCCTTTTACCGTGCACTCTCTCTCTCTATATATATATATATAGCATTTGCTATTATCCATGGTTTTCAGTATTCACGAGGGGCATGGACCCAATCTCCAGCAGATATGGAGGTTCTACTGGACCAGTATAATGGATGCAAGGAAAGCTGAACAAATACTCAACGTGGTCAAGCCCATGAAGAAAAACATCTGATTTTCCAGCATCAAATATGGCTGTCAAAGCCCAAGATATTGTATATCCCAACTTAATCCAGCCACATTGTTTGATTGTATTATTAAAGGGGACTATAGTTAAAGGTTATTTAAGGATTAATGGAGGATTATTAGCAAGTAGTTGTTGTATGCTGCCTTGTGTTCCTTTATTGGAAGAAAGGAGGAATATAGATAACATTCGCCTAGGTAACAGATTAATTAATTGGTTAATGAAGGAGAAGGGATGAACTCTGTACATATGCAAATAACTTCTTCTTTTTCCCTACTGCTTCAAAAGCAGAGCTAAAGTCCCAACATGAAGAACAGGCTCAGGGGAGCCAAGCGTATTGAACTCTGGTTTGTGGGAAGCGCTAGGTGTGCCTTACCTGAGATTACTGCAGTAGAGAAGCTGTGGGAGAAGACTTCGGAAGGCGTGGTGGGTGAGGCCGTTGGAGAGGTTCGCCTCTTCTGAACACACCTCCGAGGTCTGCAGGAGATAAGCCAGGGCGGAGCAATGGGCCGGTGTCAACACCCCAGCCAGGTTCTCGTTTTTCATCGCTTCCTCAACGACGACGGCAACTTCCAAGTGGTGCATCTCGTGTAAGCACCGCATGAGGTTTACCGTCCTGCAGGAGACATCTTGTTCCATCCCTAGAAGGTTCTGGAGGAAGCCAACGACATAACTCCGGTAATGGTGATGCTCGTCCCTCACCAAGAACCAATCAGAGAGGGCCTTGTTCACCTGGGAGGAGAGAAGACCAGCAAGGAAGCGCACGAAAAGGTCCAGGTGTCCGTCCTCAGACTGTAGAGATCTCTGGATGGTGACAGAGGTGCTGCGTTACCAGACTACGCCAGGGGGCGTAATGGTGAAGTGAACTGCCCAGAGATGAAACCAAACAGACACTGTTGTAGTGTTGAAAGTATTATTTACAATAAAGTCCATATATACAGGGTAAATACAGCTTCTCTTGGTCCTTTATACAGTCCTGGTCATACACAGTAGTTCTTCAGTTAGCAATGGTAAATTACAGTTTCCAGTAACCAAATATTGTTACCAATGTAAATAGTCCAGCATCCACGAAGTCTTCTCCTCTCACCACGGAGATAGTCTTCCTCCAGGATCTTCTCCTTGCAATATGGCAAGTCTTCATCCAACGATGCAGAATATTCAGCTCTCAGCAACACGATCACCAGCAACACAACAACCAACCAACCACCCAAAACTACCCAAACTACCCAACAGTTTGTCTCTGCAAGCTTGGCTAGTTTTATTCTTGGTTGTACCAATCAAATTGGTTGTCACACAGCTGCCTCAATTAACCCAGCTGTGCTCCTTTGTTACATGCTGCTTTACTAAATCCTGATCCTGTAACAACTTATACACTGAATTGCAATGAACAATTCCCTAGGTTGACTTTGAGACCTGTCAATCTCCTCCAATTGTTTATAGCAATTCTGTTACATATGTATTTACATAGTACATTGCCTTGAACATATACAGAGTTCTTTTTACATTCATATGTACATTATACCATTCCCAACATTTCACATGCTTTGTTATGTTTAGTTGGCCCCAATACTTTTGTTAAACAATCAGCTTTGTTATTTTCTGTTCCACAGTATACCAGTTCAATTAAACCATTTTCTATACTTTGCTTTACATTTTGGTATCTGATATCTGTGTGTTTAGATCTGCTTTTTACATTTGGTGAGTTTGCCATCTGTATGGCAGCTTGATTATCTTCAAAAACCTTTATTTGTGATTTTATATTCACACTCAGATCTTGTGCTAATTGTTTATAGAATACTAGATCTGTACACAATTCAGATAATGCTGCATACTCAGATTCAGCAGAAGACAACGATATAAATTTCTGTCTAGCTGTCTTCCAGCTTATCAAACTTCCTCCCAAATGTACAGTCATGCCTGATGTTGATCTTCTGGTTGTTAAATCACTACCATAATTAGCATCGGCATAGGCAGTGATAGACAGTTCTCCCACTGGTTCTAAATTTAGCTTTTTATTTTGTGCCCCTTTTAAATACCTAAGTACTCTTTTTGCTGATTGCATGTGCCTTTCATTCGGCTTGCTCACGTTCCTAGATAGCAGGTTTACAGCTATAGAGATGTCTGGCCTTGACCATCTGCTCAAATATAGTAAGCTGCCTACCAGTGATCTATATACATCAATATCACAATCTGGGCCACTAATATCTTCTTTCTCGAACTCTATGTTCATTGGAGTTGCTGCACCTTTACAATCCTCCATCTTATACTGTTTTAGGAGTTTTAATATTTTGCTCTTTTGGGCTATTTTAAATCCTTTCTTACTTCTTTCTATTTCTACTCCTAAGTAGTTACTTATTTCTCCTAAATCTCTCAATTTGTAATGTTTCTTTAACATTTGGATTATTTCTTCAGCCTCTTTCTTATCTTTGGTGAATATGGCTAGATCATCCACAAATACTAATATTATAGCTTGTGTTCTCTCATTTATAAATAAACAAGGGTCAGCCTTTCCTTGCACAAAACCATTATCCTTTAAAGTTTTAGTTAAATGTTGGTTCCATTCATGGCCACTTTGTCTGAGACCATATAGACTTTTTTTCAATATCCAGCATTTACCTTCACTTTCAATTCCTGGTGGAATTTCCATATAAATTAGGTGTTTCAGGTCAGCATATAAATAGGCTGTTTCTATATCAACATGCCTGGTCATGAGATTATGCTTGGCTGCATAGGTTAAAGCAAATCTCAATGTCTCTGGTCTTAGAGCCGGTGCAAAAACTTGATCATAGTCGTTTGAAGTTTGTGCATATCCTTTTGCCACTAACCTTGCTCTATACCTCACATTACCATCGGCATCCACCTTCCTTTTAAATACCCATCTGGAACCAATTACTTTTGATTTTTCAGGCAGTTTTACCTCCTCATAAACTTTCAGTTGTTTTAATGAGTTTAACTCCTTTTCCATTGCCTCTTTCCATTTTATTTGTTCTTTCTCAGGCATACTACATATGTCATTATATGTCTCTGGTTCAGCCACATTGAGACAATAATAGGTCTCAGGCTTGTACCTGTCAGGAGTTTTTCTCTCTCTGCTAGACCTCCTAGGTAATTCTCTGTCCTCCTCTAGAGTTTCCCTCCTTTCTGAGTTGGATGGAATTTCTTTATCAGATTGCATTTCCTCAGGTTCTTCCTCTCTTTTAATTTCTTGCTCTGTTTGTGAGTCACTTTCATCTGCACTATCTTCACTACTTTCATTCCTTTCATGCAATTTAATTATTGTTTCTGGGGGTTTACATATTTTGTCCCAGTTACTGTGCTCATTAAAAGAAGCACTGCTACTTATGACAAGTTTGTTGGTATTTGGCAACCCAAACCTAAATGCTCTCCTATTTTGCTGATATCCAAGGAAATACATCAACCTGGCTTTTTTCTCTCCCTTTCTCCTTATTTCTTTTGGGATGTGAACCCATGCAGGAGATCCAAATACATGTAAAAATTTTAAATTTGGTTTTCTCCCAGTCCAAACTGTGTAGGGTATATTGTTTATTCCACTGTGCCAAAGGATATTAATATAAAAATTCGCACAAAGTGTAGCTTCCCCCCAATATTTCTCAGATAGATTACTCCCCCTAATCATTGCCTCAGCCATATTCTGCAGAGTTTGGCCCCTTCTTTCAATAAAGGCATTCTGAGTAGGTGTATAGGGAGCGGCTCTCCTGTGAGTAATACCATTTTTCTTTAATATTGCTTGAAATTTGGCATTTGTAAACTCTGTTCCATTGTCAGTTTGCACCACCTTAACCTTTTTCCCTGTTTTACGCTCTACAAATTTGAGCCATTTTTCAAACTCTACATGTACTGCACTTTTATCTTTCATAAGATAACAGTATCCAAACCTGGACTTTTGGTCTTGGATAGAGAGAATGTATCTGGCTCCTCCTAATGATGCACTTTTGGGTCCAATTACATCAACTGACACAAAATCTAATATATTTTTCACTTGTACATCACTATGTTTCATTATAGGAGCTTTCTTACTCTTGGCTAATTGGCAAGCTTGACAATTCACATATTCATTGCATTGCTTTAAATTAACTCCTACTGAGTTTTCAATTGTTTTTCTCAATGTTTTGTAGTTTGCATGTCCTAGTCTTTGATGCCATAAATGAATACAATCTTTGTGTATACATTTGTTTTCATAGACATTGTTAGCCCTAGTACAGTTTAGTCTATATAAATTGTTTCTAGCATAGCAATTCAATTTTTCATTGTTCTTGCTAGTTATTACACATTTCTCCTCATAGAAAGTGCTAACAAACCCATTCTTTGCTAATGAACTCACAGAAAGTAAATTATGCTTCAAATTTGGAACATGTAAAACATCTATTGGTCTAGCAATATAAGGCAATTTCACTTTACCTTTTCCCAGTACCTTAGCACTAACACCATTTGCTAAGCATACTTGTTGGTTGGATACAGGTTGGTAGTTAAATATTAGCTGTTTGCTCTTACACATGCTGGCAGTTGCTCCTGAGTCGACAATCCACTCTTCACCCTGTTCAGAGTTATAAATTTCCTCAGTCAGGCTTAGTGTTTCTCTCTTGCGTCTGGTTTGTTTTTCTTTTCCTTTCTTAAATTTACAGTCTTTCATCAGATGTTTTCTTGAGCCACAGGAAAAACAGCGTTTTCCAGAATGAATGCTTGCAGCTGTGTCCCCCTCCTCCTCACTTTCTTTCAGCTTATCACGTTGATTAGTGAGTTTGGAGTCTCGGAGCTGTTTGTTATCTTTTCTCTTTTGTTCTTCTTCCAACAGTTTGCTCGTTATATTAATTACTGTTAGCTCTGCTTGAGGAAGAATTTCTAAATTGGTCACCAGCTGATCATATGACTCATCTAATGAAGACAGAATAATAAATGCTTCTTGTATTTCTGTAAATGTGATGTTCTTTTCCCGTAAGTCCATCAACATTGACTTCATTGCCTCTAAATGTTGAAGCATACACCCTCCAGCTTTCAGTCTAGTTCGAAAAAGTTTCCTGGCAATTTGAATCTGGCTTCCAACGTTATCTCTTACGAAGAGTCTCCTTAAATCCTCCCATGCCTTCTTTGCTGAGTTTTGGCCTCTCAGGTGGATAAGAAGACGGTCTTCTAGAGTTAACCCAATAATAGCCAGAGCTTTAAAATTTAGTGCTCTTTTTTCTTCATCTAGGACTGCTGGGGGATTTTCTACAATGTCCCATAATGCTTCCTTTTGTAATAGCAACTGTACCTTCTGCTGCCAAGTTGCATAATTCTCCCCATTCAACTTTTTTATGCACAGTCCAGCCATAGACATTTCGTTGGCCATTTTTACCACAGACTGTAGCCCACACTACTTGGCTCTCTCTGTTCAGCAGTTTCTTCAAAACTTCTTAAATTTATACCTGGATGCAGTCTGGTGCGCTGTCTGGGCCCATAACCAATTGACAGAGGTGCTGCGTTACCAGACTACGCCAGGGGGCGTAATGGTGAAGTGAACTGCCCAGAGATGAAACCAAACAGACACTGTTGTAGTGTTGAAAGTATTATTTACAATAAAGTCCATATATACAGGGTAAATACAGCTTCTCTTGGTCCTTTATACAGTCCTGGTCATACACAGTAGTTCTTCAGTTAGCAATGGTAAATTACAGTTTCCAGTAACCAAATATTGTTACCAATGTAAATAGTCCAGCATCCACGAAGTCTTCTCCTCTCACCACGGAGATAGTCTTCCTCCAGGATCTTCTCCTTGCAATATGGCAAGTCTTCATCCAACGATGCAGAATATTCAGCTCTCAGCAACACGATCACCAGCAACACAACAACCAACCAACCACCCAAAACTACCCAAACTACCCAACAGTTTGTCTCTGCAAGCTTGGCTAGTTTTATTCTTGGTTGTACCAATCAAATTGGTTGTCACACAGCTGCCTCAATTAACCCAGCTGTGCTCCTTTGTTACATGCTGCTTTACTAAATCCTGATCCTGTAACAACTTATACACTGAATTGCAATGAACAATTCCCTAGGTTGACTTTGAGACCTGTCAGATGGCGTTCTTAAAGTGGCTGTAGAAGCCCAGCTTGGGCCAAGACATCCCACTCTCGACAAAGAGGTCGAAGAGGGCGCGCTTGGCAGTACTATAATAATAGGAGGCGGCCAGGAATTCCTGAAAGGTTAAGTGGGGGAAATAGTAAATGGTTGAAAGGGGGGTCTCTTCCTTCAGGAGGAGTCTGTTTGACAAGCTGACGTGGAGGGACGAGAGGTCTACCCCATAGGCCTTTATGTCTTGCTCGTGGAACATGGTTTTCCTCTTGATCAGGCCGTAGAAGGCCAACCTGCCTAAACAGCCCATCGCTTTCTTGAAATTAGGGGCCACCTGGTCTATCCGAAGGACTTCTTTCTGCTTCCCTTGACACTCACCGTAGAGGGCCATTTTAAAATAATACGAGTAGATTTCCGACAATGTCTTTGGAACTGCTGAGGTTTCTGGAGAGCAATCGCTGTTCTTGAGAAAGTACCCCACCGAAGAGCCACAGATCCGACAGAACGCTGGGACGGCGCACAGGATATACAAAGAGCGGTTAGTCTTGAGATGATGCACCACAGCATCAGATAAGTGTTGGCTCTCTGGAAACATGTGTTCTATACAGTCTTTAATCTCAGCATCACCAAAGCCCTGTATTTCGGTCATCCTGTCCATGAGACCCGCCGGGATCTGGCTCGTTGCTGTAGGGCGAGAGGTGATCCAAATGGAAACCTCTTGCAATAGGTTGCCTCGGATGATGTTCGTGATCAGGTTTTCCACTTGGATCTCCTTCTGGAGGTCTGTGCAAACGATGGTGTTGGAAAAATCCAACAGGGTCTTAAATTCATCCAAACCGTCAAGAATGAGAAGCGTCCTGGCACAACCCACAGAGAGGAAGCTCAGCTCGGTTAAATGTGGGCACGCCAGTCGGACCAGCCTCTCAGCTGAAAGCTTTTCATAAGCGTTTAGCTCCCGGAAAGTGAGAGGCAGCACAAAGACGAATTCCTTCCCAATCTCTCCCTTCCCCCAGGCGTGGACAAAGAACTTTACCAAGGTGCTTTTGCCAATGCCCGCCACTCCGATGGTCACAGAGGTACGGGGCGGGATGCTGCATTTGGACAGGGGCAGGAAAAGCTTCTCCAGGGGGATCTTCTTGGAGGTGTTTCTCAAGCCTTTGGTGGTTTCGATCTGGACAAAATCGTGCTGTTTCTGTTGGAGATCAGTCAGCCCTTCCACCAGAAGAAGGCTGGTCAGCCTCTCCAAGGGGACAAATTCAGCGTTCATGCCACACCAGTTCTGAAGAGTCTCCATAGGGTTGGGCACCATCGGTGGTGGCTAACAGAAGAAGACCAGAAGTAATGAATGATGTGAAGGGGTTCCTTCACCCATGCCTAATCTCATCAACAGTTACTTTTCTGCCTCCCTCCCTTCTCTTCACATCAGTTCCTGATGCTTTTATACCTTCCTTGTCTCTTGGCATCAGTATCACCATTGGTCTTATAACCCTTTGGTTTCGTGTTTCTAAAATCCTAGAGGCTTCTAATTGAAAACTTGAAGACGTTCTTTCTCTGGCTACAATTTCCAAAATTGCCCAGCCTCTGGTCACTAAAAATATTGGCTGGAGGGGGACTGTTTCTAGGTGTGGTACTCCAAAAAATGAAAACAATGACACCTTTCGAGCTCTGCCCCCATCTGTTTTCCATTACACCCATAGAGGAAAGGGATGCTCACCTGCAACATTAACATTGTCTCCTTTTCTCCCATTCATTAGCCAGGCAAAACTTTGTTCAGCTTGAAAAGGACTAAGTTCATAGCCCCCGTCCCACCCCGAAACTAAGTTTGCGATTACTATAGCTTAAAGCAGGGAAGTTGACAAGACTTTGGGTCCAAGTCCCAAACCTGAGTCTTTTCTATGAAGCCCCAAGTCCCAAATCCCTATAAAAAATGAATTTTTCCCCCAGGAAAAAAAAGGGAGGGATGAGTGGAATCAAATCCGAGATATTGAGGGGAAAAAACTGAGTCAAATCAGACTGGAGTCCAACTCCCATCACTCAAATCCCCCCTCTCCCAATTACAAGCTTAATTTGGGGAGGAGGTATGAACTTCATGTCTTTTTTCAGCTGAAAGATGGCGCTTTTTTCTAAAGTTTCACCTAAATATAGAACTAGGACGGAGAACAAGGAAGCAACTTCAACGCTGTGATCTCACCTTTCCTTCTTTCCAAGCTGCAACAGCTGTCCTTAAGACTTTGGAAACAGAGAAAGAGCCGATTAACTATAATTGACACAAGTGCGGAACATTCAAGGGGCTGAAACAAGGCCAGCGTGAAACATTTCAATGGGAGATGCTCCCTTTGTTCAAGAGGAGAAGGATGAATCACCAGCAGGAAAGCTTTAGCAATTTGACTGAAGCACCTGTACCGTTAAGAGCCTGTTCACGAACATCATTACCTCTTTCAGCTCCGACTTTTTGTGGCTAACTGGTTTAACCTGCACTGTCCATATGGCCACTTTGAACTCCCTTTATGGAGATTTGGGTTCATTGCTGATCACGGAAATCTGCCAGCAAGTTTTCCCTTATTTTCCAGGCACCAGGGGCTGGATGGTATCTTGTGATACCTGGTGTCAGCCAGATGTTCCTTGTGCCTCACAATATTTCTCATCATTACTGGTTCAAACAGTGTTATATGATAGCAAATATTAGACATAGGCATGCCTGGACTGTATTAGGGGGAGTGTAGATTGAGGGGAGTTAATTATAAGACCAATTGTGCCAGAAACTATTAACATAATGTATTAAAGCTGAAGTACTTAGGTTTCAGCTGCTTACTTAATGGATAAATGCATTCGAAGAGAAACACACAGGAAGAGGAAAACAGTCATAAAATTCATATTAAAAATGAAACTTTGATCTAAGCACAGCATAAAAATAAATGCAAAACTAACTGAAAACACAAGTCAAAGCCAACACCCGAAGAGTGAGGTCCTCTTCAGCCACAGACCAGCCCACAAAGGTTCTCCTGAGTGAAAACATTTTTGTGTGGATGGTCAAAAGATAAACTTAGTGAATCACACAGGGTTCTTACTCTCACTTTTCTGGGTCCGTGTCAGGAGCTACTCTTTTTTTTAGGTGAGGGTAAGATTACTCTAGTTTTGTTGGATTCCAACACATGCAATTATTGGGATCGAAACAAAATGGCACTTACTGCTTTCAGTTTCCCAATATCATGAAGTGGCTTAAACCAACAGCTTAGCCACTAAATGATATTGGGCCCTTAAAAACCTCCTTCATTCCTCCATGGAGGGGGAGAGTGAGGAAGCAAATGGTTTGTTTTGTTTTAAAGTGTGTTAGGGTAAATAGAGTTGTTCTAGGTCTGTATGCCATGTTATTATTTTATTTTATTTATTTAATATCCCACCCATTTAGACAACGAAATTAAAAGAACCTGCTTCTTAGGAGGAAAACGATGACAAACCTAGACAGCATCTTAAAAAGCAGAAACATCACCGTGCCGACAAAGGTCCGCATAGTCGAAGCTATGGTTTTTCAAGTAGTGGTGTATGGAGGTGAGAGCTGGACCATAAAGAAGGCCGACCGCTGAAGAATTGATGCTTTTGAATTGTGGTGCTGGAGGAGACTCTTGAGAGTCCCCTGGACTGCAAAGAGAACAAACCTATCCACTTTGAAAAAAATCAACCCTTGAGTGCTCACTGGAAGGACAGATCCTGAAGCTGAGGCTCCAGTACTTTGGCCATCTCATGAGAAGAGAAGACTCCCCGGTACAGACCCTGATGTTGGGAAAGTGTGAAGGCAAGAGGAAAAGGGGACGACAGAAGACGAGATGATTGGACAGTGTCATCGAAGCAACCAACATGAATTTGACCCAACTCTGGGAGGCAGTGGAAGACAGAAGGGCCTGGCATGCTCTGCTTTTTAAGATGCTGTCTAGGTTTGTCATTGCTTTCCTCCCAAGAAGCAGGCATCTTTTAATTTCATGGCTGCTGTCCCCATCAGCAGTGATCATGAAGCCCAAGAAAGTAAAATCTGTCACTGCCTCCATATCTTCCCTTTCTATTTGCCACGAGGTGATGGGACATGGTCTTAGTTTTTTTGACGTTGCTTTAGTTTTTTTTTATGTTGACACACCCATTGTGGGTATTGCATGGCTAATACATTGTGGTTAAGAATGGAACCAGCTGTATTGGCTCTCGCCTTTCCATTGAACTATTTCAGCGATGTGGGGAGGGGGGGTTTGCTGCTTGGGTAACAGCCTATCCTCTATATTATTTTACCCAGGCTTTGTGCTCTGGAGAGGACACTCCAGCTTTGCATACAGAGTCGAACTGGCCTCTTCAGCCATACTAGACGCTCTTCCAATTCCTCTATTCAGAGCGCGTTACCATAGTCTCTTGCGACTGGTGTGGTTAAGACATCCTGTGGTCCCAAAGCTATGTCATGTCTCAAACGCCCTGCAGTGTTATCAAAAACTGTGCAGTATTCAAACAAAGTTTGTTTTTGTTTATACAGCATTTAGAAGCTGCTTTTTAAAAAAAACAGCATGCAATTGGATCCAAAATGTGAAGTTGCAGTTGGAAGTGGGAGCAGAAAAGTTATGTGCAACTGATTGTTAAAAACTGAAATGACAGGCAGAAGACAGTTCCCTCTCCTGCGTCCCCACCAAACACACCTTTTTGAGGGTGGTGGGACAGAGAGAAAGGCCTCTCCTGATGATCTTAACGCCCGGGCGGGCTCATGAAGGATCACAGAGGGAGATGTGGCTCTTGAGATCGCAGGGAGCCAAGACGTTTAGAGCTTTATGGATTAAAACCAGCCCTTTGAATTGTGCCCAGATATAGATTAGCAGTCAATGGAGCTGCTGTAATTGGGTGGCATTGTTGATGGAGGAAGTTTCTCTGAAGGGCAAAGCACCAGTTTAGAGAAATGCCTTTCTGCTCCTAACCTTTTCATCCTAGGCCCTTTCCTCCATTTTTTAAAAATATGGGAGTGTGGGTACATGTTTATAAATAAATGAATGGACTTTCTATCTTTATAATTTGTTCCTATGACTCATTCGTGCAAACAGTTACCCGGCTTTGTACATGTTCAGGGATTCAATTAACAGTTGTGGTGCTCTGAGAAGGAGCCCGGCGTAGGAGTGCCGACCTGGCAAACCACCGCTTGCCAGGTTGGCACTCCTGATTTCTCCTCGCCTCCTGATTCTTGCCATGGGCTTCTCATAGCTCACAGCAATGGGCTTGACGGAACTGGAAGTGCCTTAAAGGGAGCCACATCCCAATGACATGTAGAGAGTCAGTGGCTTTCCAGATGTTGTTTGATGATGGCCTTCCTGTAGGCAAGAATGGGAGCTTGACCCCAGGGACATAGAATCACAGAACTGCAAGGATGATGGGGGGAGACTGGAAGCCAAGAGCTAGGAGGGAAGACTGAAAGAACTGGGCCTGCTTAGCCTTGAGAAAAGAAGACTGAAGCACTTTTCAAATGCTTGAAAGGTAGTCCTACCGAGGAGGGGGAGAAACTCTTCTTTATCATTCCAGGGTGCAGGACATGTAACAATGGGCTCAAGCAACTGGAAACCAGATTTAGATTGAATATCAATGAAAATAAAATCTCAACTGCTGGAGCAGTGTGACAATGGAACCAATTATCTTGGGAGCTGATGAGTGCTTGGATATTGGAGGAATTCAAGAGAAAATTGGAGAGCCATCTGTGAGATCTGCTTTGATTTGGATCCCTGCCTTGAGCAGGGGTTAGACTTGATGGCCCCTTCCAACCCCATTATTCTGTGACTCTTCTATGATTAGAACTAGGAGGTCATCCCAAGGGGTCAGGTAGTTCAGCTAAGGATCCCTGACACAGTCCCACCCAACTGCCAGAGAAAAGCTCTCCGCCTTCTTATGCAGTCAGTTCCACGGCTTCTTCCAAACTCTTCCTAATGTTCTCTTGAAATCTCCTTTCTTGTAATTAGGCCTACAGTGACTGGTTAATTTATGCAGCCATCATCACATCTGTCTTTGCAAGATCAGTTGCTAAAGATTCATTTCCAAAGTATTATTCGTTTTAAAACTTATCTTTCTGGACATCAACCTTTTTTTTTTCTGAAACAAGCAATCTGCAGATTGCTTGTTTCAAACAAAGTACCCTATCCAGCTCCAACGCCTTGCACGGCTGAAGCATTCCTGATACATGGCCACCCAGCTGTGGAAGAAAGAAGGGCCATTGTTTCTTGGTCAAGAACAGGACCTTTACTAAAATCCCACTTTCTTATTATTTGCCTGCCTGCCTGCCTGCCAATTTAAATAGTCCAAAATATCAGATTTTTTTAAAAAAATTGAGATTAAAGTCAATTTGATTCAAATCAAATTTACCCTGGAAATTCAAAAATCTGCAACAGATTGTTTGAGGGAGATTGACAGGGGCCCTTTTCAGTGGCCACTCTCAGGCTCCGGAAGTCACTATCATGGGAAGCTAGGTTGGCTGAGGACTGCCCTTCTGATGTCCTTTCTGTCAGCAGACAAAGACCTTCCTACTAGGCAAGCCTTCAACTGAAATGACAGCTGAGGAGGTCTTAACAAATGTGCTGCTCATTTCTGTTGTTAATCATAATCAATGTTTTTAACAGAAATCCTTTTAATTGCATTCAAGTTTCAAAATAACTGACTTAACTATGTCTTGACATCATATTTAATATGCATTCTTTTAAAAGTCTGCTTATTTTTAACTTGTCATGTAAGCCACTTTGAATTTTTGGAGAAAGGCAGGAGAGAAACACAGAAGATGCAGCCATTTTGCTGAGGTTAAACAGGTCTGAGTCAGGATCCGTGCGTGGCTGGGAGGACCTTGTCTGATTCCCTCAGAGCTTGAAAAATTAACCTACGGCCCCTCAAATTTCTTAGTCAGCTTGGTCACTGGCTGGAAGATTTTGGGAGTTGAAAGACAGAACGTAAGCTGAAAGAAAGAATATAAACAAATGCTGCAGTAATCCATAAATATGCCCTTAGCTTTTCCCTGCACAGCCCCAAAAGGCTGAGGCTCATGACAGTACCCCAGTTTCGCACGGAGAAAAACATCTTGGGTTCAACGAGGACTGGGAAACCTCCGGACTGGAATTCCAGTGAGTGTTTGCCAGACGAGAACAGCCCAGACTTCCCTATCTTTACACCCTCCAGAGGTGTTGTATTACAAATTACATCATCCCCCAACAACGAGCAGCGGCTGTGTCATCAGGGGATAATGGGGAGCACCAACCCCCACTCATGAAGGACCCCACATTGGGGGCCTCTGGTGTTCTGATGATTCCACGCAATCTGAGCCAGTATAAAGCCGTTTAATATGTCCCTATGATTCTTTTCGTAATGATCTCACCAAATCTGGTGGCCAGAGGCACAGAAGTAAAGGACCATTGCTATGTGGCCTTGTAGATGAGGAAACAGCCCCTATTTGAACAGTTTACATGACAAGGTGCGCCTTTTCTACACAACTATCAAAGACACATGAGCCACCTCCATGTGGCCAAGCTACAGGTATAAAAATCATCTCTTTACAAAACCGCACTCTCCTGGTGAAAATATACTCCGCGTTTCCTCCTACCTTCCATACCTCAGGTTCTTGCTGTCTCCTGTGGGGTTCTTCCTTAGGCGGACCTCACATTTTGAGCTGAGTCTGCAGTGCCGGAAAAGGCTCCCTCCTTCCCTCCTCCTGGTGCCCGAAAATTATCCTGTCAGAATGCTGTAGGCCAAACGCGCGGTTTCTAGAAGCATGTTCTCCAGATACCTTGAATGCCTTTATCTGCTGTGGTCTGGATGCAAAAAGAAAGACGGGCACCCAACTGGCTCTTCATAGATGGATTTGTTGAGCAGATCTTTATTTCTGCAAAATAAAGATAGGTTTTAGTCTCATCTCGATGTTCTTGGCTCAAAGGAAGGAAAAAGAACAAGCAACGCCGACAGCTAATTGAGTCTCTTAATCTTCACTTCACTGCAGATGCTGTTCCAGTTGAGTAGCTTTTTTTCTTCTCAAACATCTCGAGACTCACCTCTTCCTGCCTTGTGGGTCTCATTTGTTCTTCCTTCCTGTTCATTTCAAAAGCTGCAAGACGGCCTCGTGCAGTGTCATGGCCAACTTGAGGAAAAATCGCAGCCCACACTTGATGGGAAATGGGGATGTTATGAATGTTTTATTGTGCTACTAGTGGTGGTTTACATTTTTTTGCACGTTTCAAACCGATGTGTTTTCCTAAATGGGTTGTGTCTAGCAGGTCAGTACTCTCAAGAGCACCGAAAATCCCCCATTGCCTGGTGGGAGGGAAGTAACCATGCCCTTTAAGGTTCATCCCAAACATGCATGGAACTAAATACTTTGCACTGACAGAGACCTCACTTCTTCCTTTGACTGACCTCACACTGAGGGTCAAACTAGACAGCCAAGGAAACGTATATGCCACCCACCAACTGGATTTCTCCAAAGTTTCATGCCTTGGCAGTCAGACTTGCAAATTCAGCCTTTGTTTACCTTCCTAGGCTGTCTGGATAGCTCAGGGGTTTTGGTATCTGGCTGTGAAGTTGGAGGTTGGAAGTTCGATTCCCCAGTTTGCCTCTGGGGGGGGTGAGAGCCAGCCTGTGGGGCCTTGGGCAAGCTGAACAATCCCAGGTTGCCCCCAGAAGAAAGGAATAGTAAACCACATTTGAATATTCTGCACCTGTGCAGAATAAGTCAATTCTGACTTATGGTGAAACTTTCCAGGTGCTTCTAGGTAAACTGTACTCGGAAGAGGTCTACCATTCCCTTCTTCTGGATCACCCTGGAACTGTGCAGCTTGCCCAAGGCCACACAGGCTGGTTTTACTCTCAGGAGGCACAGTGGGGGAATCAAACTCCCAACCTCTGGCTCCACAACCAGATACTGAACTCACTGAGCTATCCAGCCAGCTGACCACCAGCTGGGGGAAGGCAGTACTAGAAATCTGGCCTCCATTTTCTTGAGCAACAACATGCAGCATTTGGTTTTTCATAGCAACATTTCTCCCTATGCTGATGGTGCAGCACACCACAGAGATAGAGCAGGTAATTTGCTCCCCACATTAAACCAATCAGGCCCAAACAAAAGAAAAATGGGGGGGGGGGGGCGGAAATATAAGAATCTTTTCTCTATCATCCCAGAGTCCAGACCATGTCATAATGGGCTCAAGTGACAGGAAGCCAGATTCAGGCCGAATATCAGGAAAAAAACTCTTAACAATTAGAGCTATATGACCATGGGAACCCATGAGCTTGGGAGGTGGTGAGCGCTCTAACGCTGGAGGCATTCATGACAAAACTAGATAACCCTCTGTCAGATCTGCTTTGATTTGGATTCCTGCCTTGAACAGGGGTTAGACTTGATGGCCTCATGGGTCCCTTCCAACTCGATTATTCTAAGATTCTATTAAAAATATATATACCAATCAGCTCAACCGTTAAACCAACCAGTTCAACAACTCTGTTTGAACTCTGACCATTAAGAGCTGGGTATACATTTCAGCCACACGGAGCTGAATTCTGGAAACAATCCCAAGACCCACATTTGCATTTTACAATCATAAATTTGTGCATCAGCAGCACACACACACACACATACACCAATTATATATTCACTAGCTAGGAAATTCTAGGTCATTATTTGTGTTGCTCTGTACAGGCTGTGGCATGAGAGAATGCAAACATCAAGCCAATCTGCAGACAGGATGTGAGAAACCACATGTAAGGGGGCAGGAAGGGGAGCCGTCTCTGTACAATACTTGCAGTAAAAGGAGCAAGGAAAAGAAAATGCACCAATGTATGAGCACTGAGCGATATTTTTTGCTTCATTCAATACAATAATTGTGCTCTCCCTTTCTGGAGCTGAATGAATTACAAGCAGAACATCTGTATGAAGCAATAGAAGCAACTGACAAAGATTTTCAATGCTTGACTGGATGTTGGCAAAACATTTAAAAATTTGAAAGCCTTCCCAATTTTTCTTGCAAATTTGGAACGGTAAATGTAAAAGGGTGTTGCGTGTGTCACACATGAAATATGAACAAAATGAGGGCTTGAAATAGCAGCGATTTGCCTTGATAGTGGAGGGATCCCCCCCCCCAACCAAAGAAATCCTTGATCTTCAAGGTATTTGCAATTGAGGGGATCTTCTATACATTGGCATCACCTAATTGCTTCAAGTTTAAGATCAATTAAAATAGAAATAAAATGTCTTAAATATCAAATACACAGCGTGTGATTTAGTTCTGTCAAATATAAAACTCTATTACATGCAAAATATTTAATTCTATACTGCATAGATTTTTCTTTTAAAAGATACAAAGCACCACTACGGATCAACTATCAAATGCTACAAGTCAAATATCAGGTGACAAAATAGCTAATATTTACTTTGTTTATTTTATACAGCTTCCTTACCAAAGAAATTACTTAGCTGCTTACAATTTTCCTTGTAAACGGCAGATACATATTGAAGCATGTTTCCCATATGAACCTTTTGCTGTGGCTACTGTTTTTAATCCTTGTGTGTGTTTATGCGTGTTCTGTGCTGTCAAGTCAGAACCAACTTACAGCAACCCAAATAGGGCTTTCAAGGTAAGTGGCATATTTAAGGAGTGGTTTCACTAGTTCCACTCCCCTAGTGAGTTGCCATGGCCAAGTTTCGAACCCTGTTCTCCAGAGTCCTAGTCTGCCATTCTATCCAATAGACCACACAGGGATTTAATTAATACTTTTAGCGGATGTTAATTTATACGTTTATACAGTGGTGCCTTGCTAGATGATGATAATCCGTTCCACTGAAATCGCTGTTTAGCGAAATCATTGTCTAGCGAAAAGCATTTCCCTATTGGAATGCATTGAAACCTGTTTAATGTGTTCCAATGGGGAAGAATCGTCGTTGTCTAGCGAAGATCAGCCATAGGAAAGCTGCTTTGGGAACCGCCAATCAGCTGTTTAAATAGCTGTCTTGCAAAGCTTAGGTCCCGAAAACACCCGTTTTGCGAGCGCGGAGGGAGCTGTCAAAATTGTCGTCTAGCGGAAATTGGTTTGCGAAGCAGGGACCAAACATTGTCCAGCGAAATTCCCCCATGGGAATCACTGTTTTGCAAATCGCTATAGCAATCGCCAAAAGTCAATGTCTAGCGGAAAAAACTGTCATGTGGGGTAACTGTCTAGGGAGGCACCACTGTATACTTCTGTTTCTTCAGCATGATTTGCAAAGAATTGCTTTTGTAACTCATATTGATGGAATAAGCAGAATTCAGCTCAGAACAAACTATACTTGTTTCATTTAGAGTGCTAAAAATTAGCATTTCACCCCCAAGCTTAAAACTCCCCAGCAAGTATGGACATAAAGATTTTTTTGTTATTGTTTTTTGTTTAGAGAAGCCAGAACTTAAGGAAAAGATTCTATTGGATTACAACTCCCAGAATCCTGTATCTAGCACAGTGGCTAGCTATGTTGTCTGGGAGAATCTGGGAGCATGTTCGAGCTTTGCTAAGCCTCCTACATAAAAGCCACTCATTGCTACAGATACCAATTCATGATAATGTTAAGGTAAAGGAGAAATATCTGTTATTTTCCCGCTATTAAGGTACTGCTGAGGAACGTCTCATCCTTGAAAAGGCCTATTATTTCACAAAAGTGTCTTTGACTCAAGTGACCACATAGCAAACAATTTTCAGCCACAACTATGGAGGAAACTATGGTGTTGTATGAATCACGAGAAGTTGAGCGCCAATTGGAAGTTATTTGCTGGAGATGTACTGTAAATTAAGCTTTTGGTAGCAAGACGGGAAGCTTCGGTTTTAATGTATTTTGAAACTGAAGCTTTCTTGAAATGTTCTCTTGAATGCATGAGGCTCAAAATTTGGAAGGTGGATGAAGCTGAATATGCTGTCATCCTCCTCAGTTATTTAGACCTGAAGCAGAGTTGCACCACATTTGCTTAAAACCACTCTCTCTGTATAACATTTATTGGAGTTGCTAGCTGAACAGAGGTTACTTGTATTCAAAGAAACATACATGAGTGAACAGGCTTGGTTGAAAATATTTTTTGCTGCCGAATAACCCTAGATCAATGTTTCTCAAGCTTGACTAACCTAGGTGCAAATATTTATGCAAAGTATAATTAATTAATTAATTTTATATGCTGCCCACACTACCCAAAAATCTCTGGGCGGCTTACAACAATTATTTATTTATTTATTTATTTAACTTTACTTGTTTTTAATCATTCCATTGTATTTTAATTAACGAATAGTTTAATTTTTTTAAAAAAAATATTTAATTTACTGTTTTTAATTCTATTCCTTTTAATATTGCAAGTTGTCTTGGGTCCCCTTATGGCAAGAAAGGCAGCCTGTAAATAAATAAATAAATAAATAAATAAATAAATAAATAAATAAATAAATATTTAAAAACCTGAAGGATACTTCCCTTGGCCCCTGGAATTGATAGGAGAAAGGTATTACAAAATCCCCATCAAAATGTCTCTTTAAAGGCCCTTTCTTAGTAATTTTTTGAAAGGAACTAGCTTCTGCTTACTATACATAAGTAACCAAGGGATTGGTCATTACACATGAAAAACTAACTTTGTAATTACTAGTTACATCACTCATTATCCCCTCATGCAATTAGTTACAGGTAACTACTTCAGAACTAACTAGCTACCTGCAAGCTCTGAACCCTGTGACATGATAGTGGGGCCAACTAAGACAATGTCATAAACTACAGGGGCAGAAAACGAGAAACCATTATTTTTAATAACCACACTTTTTAACACTGAGCCCGACCGGGTTTCCAATGCCTTGGCTTTCCTTTTAGAAAGCCAGAACGTCCCAGCGGGCAGGAGACGTCCCTCAGCTTTTAAGAAGAGAAGACGGTCCGTCCTTCTCTGGAGCCAACGCCTCAGCCAAAGAACAAAATGGCGCCTAACTCCCACCCAATCCCTTGTAGAGAAGGCGGCGGCCATTTGCAATATGGCGGCGCTTGCCCCCCACCAGACCGGAGGGGACAGATGAATTTGGGGGCCCCAGGAAGGGCCCGTTTCGGCAGGTCTAGGGGCCAGTTTCTGACACACACCCCTCAGCCCCTTCCACACTGGCCTGAACTGGCTTCCCAAATAGAAAACCGAGAGTCGCTTCTTGGTTTGCTTTTATGGGGGTCCGGTTTTAGGGGCAGACCCTTCGAGAAGCTGAGGGAAAAGATTCTGCTCCGTCCTCTAAGACTGAGCCCCCACTTTTCCCTCTTCTCCGGACGGGACTCCTGAGGCGATGGCTTCCTTTCGCCTCACGACAGGGCCGGCTCTGCAGCCACCACTGAGGGGACAGACTCGGACCTGGGCTGGTAGTGGCCCTTCTCTGTGGGAAGCTGCCCCTCTGGCCACTGATAAAAGGGGGCTTAAAGCCTCCAGCATGGTTCACGTGCACCGTCCCCTCGCTGTGCATTCGTCCCACGTGAAAAAGGGCCACGGTGCACGTACAGGGGCACACACTCTGTGGAACTCCATGTGTGAAGGTGAAGGGTGGACTCTCTGAGAATTGCTAAGATTCTGCAGGCAACGATCCGGGGATACGTCGCCCTGGAGGAAAGGGTCGTGATTAAGATTCGTGTGCGTGTGAAGCCGCTTTAAAGGAGGGCTGCGCACACTTTCCCTGATTCAGTTTGAAGGCTTTGGGACAGATTCCCCAGTCAATCTGGTGTGAGTTTGTCTCCCAAACCGGATTCTGAATCTCCCCCACGGATTTGCGTTGGGAAAGCAAAATAGGTGTGTGTGTTTTTTTAAAATTGTAGTCATGTATACCACATTAGGCAACGCTAGGTCCTAAAAAGGAGAGTAACTCGGTCAAACAGGTGGCTTCAGAGAGGGGCATACAAGTTTTTAAAATTGGCTTTTTAAAAAAAATAATAATAATACAGGAATAAATACACCCAACCTCCACCCACCGACCCCGATTTGGTTTGTGCTCTCTGGATGATCCAAACCAACTCGTAAAATCAAGTTCTCTTTGCCCTGGAACTGCATCCAGTCATCCCATTTTCAATCTGGACATCAAATCAATTCAAAGCAGGTTAATTCAGTTTGCGAGGACACAGCCCTATGGGGAAGCCACGTCCAACCACCAGCAGCCATTCCTGGTTCATCAGAAAAGTGTTTCCACGGGTGTGCCATGTCAGAAAACCCAACAGCGAGGGAAGGAGCTCGAGGAGAAAGCTGGATCCAAGCTATGTGGAGAGACCACATCACCCTTTATGAGCCTGCCCAGGTTTTAAAATAATCAAGCTGTGGAACTCCCTGCCACAGGATGCCAGGCTGGACCCTCCGTTTACTGTTTTCTCTCAGGCTGGCTTTTTCTCAGTAACTGGGTGCCTAAGAAGGGGGCGGACATGGTTCCCCCCCGTCTAATGTTTATATTCTTTGTTTTCATATCATAATGTATGGATCTTTTTAGGACAATGTTGGATATAAATACTTTAGGTAAATAATAAATGATGATAATAAAGCAGATGGGTGTGTGTTCAGGAAGGGGAGTGGCTTGCACTCATTTGTGCAATGAGGTGGACCCAGAAATAGTCCCAGCTCAACTATGGCCTCTCACCACATGACATAAGAACGCTCCACCCCATGACATCACAGGGGTCCACCTTGTGATGTCATGACAGCCCTAGCAGGCTCCCCTTATCACCCTTGCCAACATAGGCTCCCAAACTTTCTCCTATAGGCAGAAAAGGGTGTGTTTATCTAAAATGCCCACTATTATCACAGAAACCAGTAGAAAACCAGCAAGTCAAGGGTTTTCTTCCTGATTCACGATGCACTGGTTTTCTCTTTGATACTGAAGGTATTGGCCAGGCCTGGAACCATTAATAGCTGTGAGACTGTGCGAGTTACAGTTGTTGTTTTTTAAAAAGTAATTTTTAAAAACATTTTGTGGGGTAGGATTTGTAAATCCCCATGTATAGCCTGAACTGCGGCACAGTTCAGATACAAAGTACAGATAATTTGTTTTATTGTTTTTGCGTAGATCCCCAAGCTTAGGGCATTCGTGGTGGTTTACAATCTATTATTAAAATGAAACAAACAGAAGGATGACCCAAACGCTTCCTGGCCTTCAGTCCTTTTGGACAAGAACAGTTGGTTCTCTTCCGTTGTCCTTCAGCGTATAAGAAACAAATGATCCCAATGAAGGTGTGTGTGTGTGTGTGGGGGGGGTCAGGTTGCTACTCATGTGTCATTCATTAAAACAAACATTAATGGAGCATAACCCATTTCAACAGATCAATTGATCTGCAGATCTTTAGGCTGCCCAATTACGAAGGACGAAGCGGGACCCAACAAGCTTTTGCTGAGTAAGTGTGCTAAGACTTCCTCAGTGTTCTGAGCTTTGATTTTAAAGACTCTGGTGCCACTCCCTGGGATGTTCTAGATTGCAATCTAGTCACCACATTTATTAACTACTTACTGCAATCCAATCCCCTGCCATTTCAGAGTATGGCCATGTAGCTATCTCCCCATCCACCCTCAAAGATAGTTCGAAACTTTTGGAAGATGTTCCAAACAGGTCTGGGGTGATCTGTGACCCATTCTATTCGATCTATGCCTGACCCGAGTCAATATGTAAACCTTCTCCATTGACTTGCACTGGAAAAACTAAAAAAACCCCAAAAGCTTTGTTTCCCAAAATTTTGTTTGCAGCGATATGGATGAAATTAAGGGAGAGAATAGACCCTCCCAAATCCTGGTACATACTAGGCTCCCTTAGGTTTGCTTCCTCCCCAACCCCCCCAAAAAGGGGGAAAATAAAAATGCTGAAGTGGGTTTGTGCCTCTTTGGTTCTATTGATGCTCCAAATTAATGTGTAAATTTGCTCCGCTTCACCCTTCCAGCAAAATCTGGCTGTTCCATTTTGATCCAGATCTTGTATCAACGGGTTTGAACCTCATCGATTCAGTTTAGAATTTGTGAATTCTCCAGGATTACTGCACATTCCAAGCCTTGTTTATTTCAACTTACCAGGTAGTGATCCATCGATGACAAAACATTGCAGAAGTTTCCTCCGCTCTTCGCGACTGTCCTCGCTTTGTCCAGGTCAGCATACAGAGGACCAGCAAGACTGACGGGTCCAGAAACAGACCAGCGAGCCTAAGGGCAGCAAACCCTGCTCTTTCTTCCTGGACTTCACCTGAATTCTGTGGCAGGCTATACACTGTTTTACAAAATAAATCCCGTGCCAGTAAAGAATTGCATTCAGGCTAAATGAATTAAAATAACTGTCTCTCTGCATTTCAGGAGTGGGGTTCTAAAACTACAAAGTTTTTTTCTGCAACAAGGCAGAACTTAACATTTTTAAAAAGGAATTCCCTTCAACCTGCGGACAAGGCTATACTGTTGTTTTTTCCATTCTCACATACCACCCAAAATGAATAATCTATTCTAAAAAAATACAGTATTTTATTTAGTTCTATAACCTGAGTGATAAGGCAGAATAAAGCTCTAAACTGCTAACTACAATCTTTTAAAAACAATGCTGCATTCTTTTAAAAATAAATTTTAAATTAGCAATAGTAGGTATAATTTTGCAACTGTCTCAAATAACTGAACCTGCTTCTCAGTGTGGGATCCACCTTTTTAAAACGGAGGCACTTTTCCTTACTGAAACCGGAGAATATTCTGGCTGTTCCTCACTTCCAACACATTGGTCTGAGAGAAGATACAGCTGCAAACATTTGGCGTTTTAACTACATGTGATCCACCTGAAGACCAAAATCTGCCTTAAAGGCTTTGGCCTTCCCTTTCTTAGCAAAGGCCTATGGAGATGATTTTCTCTTTTACCTGTCCTAATCCTCACGCCAGTCAACTTTAGGGGACTCTAGGATTATGAGATACTGTACAAAATGATTTTTTTAACCCACTTTTCTTTTTACGCAGACCCTGGACCCCAACCAAGCCATTCTACCTTTTAAGACCCTTAGGAAATCTAGCCACCTAGTCCTAAATCCCACATGCAGATCTTTAATCCCATTTCTAACAACTCTTCATTCACATCCATCCCACCCCTGTGATCTATTCTATTGCGTAGTTGTGACTTCAAACAAAAGAACTAGAGGAAACGAATGCAAATGTGAGGTAGCGGAGAAAAGTTACTTCGAAACAAGAGTTAAACAACCATTACGTCCAGTGATTCCAAGCATTAATGGGTTGCACTGAGAGAGAGAGAGAGAGCACTGTCCACACCAAGCCACAAAGATAAGCTTTTAATGTGAATCAGACTGGCAAAAGAACAGCATTTTACTTACATCTTTGTTACTTAGACCAAAACTCCTCAAAGGCATGGAAGGTGGGGGTGGGGGGGGAGAGGTGCTGTCAAGGATCGAACTGCTCAGAAGCAGACAGCAAACACAAAGATCTTAGGGCGGGAAGGATTCCCGTTACCCTGTACACGTCAAGTGATAGACCTCGTTGGCTTCTCTTGTCGGGCCAGCTGACTTTTTTTAAAACGGGGAATTGCCCTGTTTGCTACCCATCCCCAACGCAGATGCATAGGCTGATGCTGTAGGTCTGAATCAGATTTTTTTGGGGGGGCTTTCCACCAGAGCAATCTCACACGTCTGGTGCCCTTGCTGTAGGTTCACCAGCTCTGCTGGAAGCCTCAGGAGGCCTAGAGAACACACACACACACACTCTCCCCGTTATTCTTCCCAGAAAAAATGGTATTCCTTTAGGAAAGCCAAATGGAAAAGGAAACTCTAAACATATTTAAGAAACATCCTGCCAACCCCTGAAGTGCTAGAGAGGAAGCTAAAATGAACAAACTAAAAAAAGGGGATCAGAGAAAAAGGGTGTGTGTGGGGGAGAGAAATAAATGGGCCAGTTGGTGAGCTACGAGATAATTATACAAGGCAGGCAGGAAGCGGGGAGGAAAATCCAGTACACCGGATACAGCCCTGCTAAAGCAGCAGGAGGAGGTTTTCGCTTGCCATCATTCCGATGTTCTAAGCAACTGAAGGAAAAGGCTTAGAAACATCTTCACTGAGACAAGATGATGATCCTCCATCTATCACTTCCATCTCTCCCCACGAGCTCTCTTTTGGATAAATTTGCACTGCAGGTTCTGCCTCTCATGAGTCTCATCGCTACAATCTTTCACTCAACAAAACTGATGGGAAACTGGCTCTCTTTGGGATGGAGTGAGATGTGGGACGTCTTCGTTCAAACCTGCAATGGGGCTGCGGCGGCTGCCAGTTCCCAATCAAATCTAGACTTCCCAATGGGCAGGAGTCTTTGTATTAGACCAAGAGTTGCTCTTTTTGGGATGGCTTGACCAACAACTGCTAGAGAGCTCTCTGAAGTGGCTGGAATGGTAGATTTCCATTCTGCCTAAATCAGGGCTTCTCCATGAAAGCCGAGTGGACAGAAAACCAGTTTCGGGGGAAATGAAGCCCTTGAGTGAAAATAAAACAAATATACTATGAAAAAAATACTGATGAAGAAAGAACAAAGTAACCCAATATACTCTTTCCAATCTGAATCATTGCTACTTCAGCAGGTTGCAAACAGAAACTATCACAGATAAAAAAAAATTAAGGATTATTCTCCCACACTGTATGGGTTCTCTCCAACAGTTTTGTTCAATTAGGCTGTTGGAGAAGTCAACTTTGGCCAATTTGAATGGTTTATATTCATCTGAACGAGCCTGCCATTTTTAGAAATGAGAAAATAGCACCAGCGCTGCTGAGATTTAGTATGACATGAGCTAATTGTGCGCCAGACACGGCAGTCACATTTTAGAAGGACATAGATGGGGTGTGAGGTTTTTTTTTTTTTTTTTTTTTTTTTAAACAGCAGATTAAAATCCCATCCACAGGGCTCGTTTCCAGCTGCTGCAGTCTGCTTAAATCGCTAATCTAGGCCCAAGGTTGGTGGTTGGAACTGTTTGTTCCTAATTAAAAAGAAAGTTTTCAGTTAATGGCAGGGCACAGTTACACTACCAGCTTGGTTACTTGCAGAAACAATAGAAATTCAGAACTACAAAAAGATGTGCTGTATTCAGTTAATATAAATGAGAAATTGGGACTTTGTCGAATGTTTCTTGAGACTATGTACAGTACAGTGTGGCTCTCTGCTGAGCTCAGATCTCGCCGGCCTCCCTCTCTTCCGACCTCTTTGAACGAGATTTGCCGTTGGTGCTCTCATGTCGCCTTTCCGAAGAGGCCTTCTCCTTCTTCTCCCTCGATTTCTCCCTTGAAGACCGATCTCTAGAGGACCTGAAGCACAAACCAAATTGTCCTGTAAAGGGTCTACAACAGAAGGCACTCAATCTATACGAAGAAGAAAAAAAAAATCTGACCGAGGACAGAAACAGTGGAATGACTGGGTCATCTGCCTTTCTCAAGAAGAAAGAGAGATCAGCCGAGTGAGAACACCCACTCGCCTAGGTTATGAGATAAAGGAAGGTAAATGCTCAGTCAGCACAGGGTAGAGCGGAGCTACCTAGAGCTTGACAAGGACTAGAAAGCTAGCTGTTGCTGCCCAAATTTCACAGTCTGGCTCAAACAGCTAAGAGAGGTATAAATCCCAGGTGCAGTTCATCCTTGGCCAGTGAACCAGACGATGTGACCATTTTCCTCCGTTCCAGTGGACAGTCATATTTTTGCCCCCTGAACTAAGTGATTTTGTGTATTATGCCTTTACAGAAACACACAAGACTGCAATCATTGTGCCGTTTTCGCACTGACTATTAAACAGTGGCAGCAATCTGTCTCTTCTTCCCTCACTCAACCTGCCTGCCTGTGTGCACTCGGCCACACAAAGGGACAAGATGCCGTTCTGTGCTGCCCTGCCATTCCGCAAAGAAAGCTCTTTTAAGATCTCCATCTCGCACCAGAGCCGAGGCCTTTGGTGGTGCCTGGAAGATCCTCGAGAGGCTACGTCAAGACCACTTATCTCCACCAAAACCATTCCTCCACCACCACCACCACCACCCCTTTGCAGCCAGGCTCATTCAAGAAAAGGCAGATTATGCTAAGCTTTTCCCATGGCTGTCCCAGCCTGGAAATATAATTGACCGTCTCCCGATAATTGTTTAGTCATCTACTCCAAAACCCAGGACTGCTCACATCATACAGTCAGAGAAGCACGCAGTATTATTCAAGCTCTCAGGGGAAAAGCAGTCATGATTTCAGTTCACTTGTAAATTGCTGCTCTTTCCAATGCAGAACTCTGTCAGCGGGATCAGGACCAAACAGGCAGCAAGTTAGGCTTCTAGCCAGCCGCAGAGGCTCTTTGTACTGCCCACAGAGCACGGTGAGCTCCTTTGCTTCTCTACAGGCGGTAAATGGCATTTCTAAAAGTTCTTTTTAATGCAATCCCCCCTTTTTAACTTAACAGTTTGTCCTATATCTAACGCTTTCTAGTTTTAGTTGCCCTTTCCCCCAACACCATAAGCCAACACATTGTAGCGCTAAGACAGAATCTTTCTGATTTATTCCCCAATGCTTGCTGACACGGGAATTCCTCCAATAAAACCTGGCTCAAATCTACACTGCTCCAAGTGCTGATTCCAAGAATCGGGAGGTCTTTGGGCAAAGCTAAGAAATGCTACTTGTTTGGACTACAACTCCCAGAATTCCCCAGGGATTGCAGTCGAAACAAGTAACATTTCCTGCTATTCATATGCCTTCCTTTTCTCTTCCCCCCCCCCTGGGAGTGGGCAGCTGGCACAGTCTCACAGAAAGGGGAAAATGGGGCGAGGAGGAGACAGGAGCCCAAAGCCCCACCACCTACCTGTCTATTCAGAGACGGGAGGCGAACGGGCAGCAAAGAAAAAGATAAGGAGGGCAAGCAGGACCCAGAAACTAGCAGTGCCACCCCCACCACCCCCTGCCAGGATGCAAACAACTTGGCAGATGCCCAGGGCTGCCAGGTCCCGACACAAGCCTTGAACACTTCCACCCTTCTATAAAAGGGGGGCCCTTCAGATGTACCCCTAAGGATGGTGAACCTGGACAAGTCGTTCGGTCGCCTATAAAGCCCTGCAGGTGATGGTGGGCCCCACCTAACAGGGGATATACCAGAAGATGTTTCATGTCTTGGCTTCATCACTTCACAAAGAACCCTCTCGGCCCAAGGGATGATTGGCAGCACACAAGTTAATGAAAAATTAAAAAGGGGTAACAGAGGGTTTCCACAGAGGGGTGGGGGGAAAGATTCTGAATTTGATATTTTGGGACAACAGAGCGATTCTGCAACTACATCTTCTAAGGCCACAAAAATCATCCACTGAAGAAAAGGCACACAACAGCTCGTTACATTTCCGCTGTGACAGGGACCGATTCAGAAGCGGCATTGAATTTCTTTGCTGAGAGCAAAAGAATTGCTACAGAATGGACACAACGCATACAAAGCTAAGCGAGACTATCTGCACTTTCATTTTAAAAGAGATTTCCTCTATAGGGAACGACGTCTGCAGAACTACGCTACTGCTGATCTCCTAGAAAGCAATTAGTTAAAAAATAACACTGCCATTATTGGGCCTATACAATCAAGAGCCATGTGACATACTAATTAGCACACTGTATTTGATATAGGGTTCTGTGGACTGCTGCCCATTCCTTCAGATGCACCAGGCTGCACACATCAAAAGAGGAGGATTACAGGCTGCAAAAGCTTATGCCACATTAAACACTTTAGGTGTGAATCATGCTGGTTGTCCCAAGTGAAGGACGCCCATTGTATGGTGTGTGTGTTCACCATTCAAGAATGGAGTCACTGCGCCAGGTGTAGTTGGAACCACAAACAGGAGTCAAGTTTCACGTGCTTTGAGACAGTTCAATAGATGTGAGTCAAAGTTTTTAAGGTGCTGCACCCCTCTGTGTTGTTTTTGCTACAAAAGACTACTGATTATCCTTTAAGCATTTTGCACTACACATGTGACACAATACACTCGCACCGTGTGACACACAAACGTCACAGTGTCAGGATTTGTTCCTTTAAGTGAACAAGGGGTGAAATTTAATATTGCAGTGAAAATGCAAAGTCATGCCTGTAGCGTCAAGCCAATGGACGACTGATAGCATACAGATGGGACAAGGTTATGTAATGCTTGTCGACCACGTTCAGCTGCTAGGTCTGCAGTGATAGGCTGTTCTCAGTATTTAAGCAAGAGAGTGAGAACAGCACTTCACAACTCAGTCGTGAGTCTGGTGGTCCCTTTCCTTGAATGTGGAATATTATGTTGCTCTGAGATGTCTATGCCAATGTATATGTTGCCATGTATATATGCTTAACCAAGCCTAATATATAATGTATCAGAACTCCCCGTGCATTTTCTCATGTCTGTGTCTTTGCTAATGAAGGGGAGGATTTGAAGCAGCCAGATAAGAGGCTCTGTGTAACATGTTATCTTGCGTCCCAAGGTTTGTTTTTCCCAAAGAGTGCTCTTATAAGCTTCATATCCCAATCTGACTCCAAGGTTTTGGAGAGGCAATAGCCATATCTATCCTCTGGAGTTGGACCCACGCCAACACATTGACAACACAGAAGATGGGAATAATTCCATCCCTATGAATGCTTTATCTGTTTCCACATCATTCATCTCATCTATTTCCACATGTCTCTTGATCCCCCAGATGTTCTTGGACTTCAGCTCCCAGAAATCTTGGCCAGCAAAGATAGTGGTGAAGGCTTCTGGGAGTTGTAGTCCAAGAACATCTGTGGACCCAAGGTTGCGAACCACTGCTCTACAGCATTTTAAGAAGCTGATGTTTAGGATGGCAGCAAGTGAAAACTGTCACTGTCTTTTGAAGGAACAGATGATACAGCAGTCTCTTTCCAGATGTTTTGCTCCTTTCCATTCCCACCACCACCTCCCCGAAGAAATGGCATTTACAGTTTCCTCCCCCTAGGGAATGAATGCTTTGGGGTGGGCTAACATAAATTTGAGGTTTCTGAAGCATTCCCTTACCTGCTCTTTAGCAATAGTAATTACAGGGTCTTCCTCATTTCCTAATTGTCCAAACTTCTTTTCTTTATTGTTCATGTTCAAGACAGATTTAAAAAATGAATTTAGTATCTCAGCCATGACTCAATAGTTTCCACACACCTCACTTCTAACATTCTTTGTTCTTTTCCAGTACTCATTTCTGTTCACACAGAAGAGAAGGATGATTGCCCTTGATTCATTCACTGAGTGGCAAAAATAAACCCAGAGGCTCTCGAGGAACAAAGGCGAAGTTCACCGTATTATGAGCAGTCCTGACACAAATCTGCAGAAAGCTAAAAATGCGCAAGGACACAATTGTGTCCTAAAGAGAACAGGATAACATAACACACTTGTTCACAGTGAAAAAGAACCCAAGTGTTTTAGGTTTTGAGCTTCTCACACCACTCGGGTAACCAGAAGCCCTGTATGGTGCTGGGAAGTGGAATCTAGCCACTACGCGCTGTAAGCCAAGTCCAGTAAAGCTGGTGGGCAGCAGGGATCATGCAGCACAGGACTGGCCTTTCCCAAATAAATCCTACTCCTAATAGTGATTTGGGGGGTCTTCCCCCCCCCGAGAGTAATTTATCCCCCCCAATGGTTTGGGCTGTTCCTAGGTAACAAGTCCCGTGCAGATCTATAAATCCAGGAGGATTTCAAATAAATTATCCTGATTATTCACCATTACAGATGGGCATGAATAGCTTGCTAACTCCACCTACCAAAGGCCTTCCGCCATAACTTACTGACTTATCCAATCCTCTCTCCAAGTTTCAACTCCTTTTTTCACGGCTGAACTATAACAAGAAAAAAACCCAAAACCAGCCCTTTCCCCCAAGACAGCAGTTAAAACTACATGGGCATACTTGTGTTTCGAACTCCTGTCTCTGGATCCCCGGCGGTGACCTCGGCTGTGGCTGCCGGAACGGCTGCGGTGGCGCCTGTGCCTCTCTCGATCTCGGGACTTGGAGCGGGACTTCCGCTTCTCACGAGAGGCAGACCGTGAGCGTCTTCGCCTCCGCTCTCGAGACCGGGACCTGCAGCGCACAGGAACACACACACACACACAATGGTATGAAATACTTTCCCATAAGGAGCTGGTCTTCCTCCATGCAAGGATATGCCGTTCGGAGTTTTACATGATATTTACGCAAAACCTTTCTTCTAAAAAGCTAAAAATGATAACACACGTTTCTTCCTCCATTTTATCTTCATAACAGCACGGTTAAGTGGTTCAAAACCCAAGAGAAAGGCTCACCCAAAATACCCCAGAGACTCTGATAAAGGAGGTCTTTCCAGTCCAAGACCAATACTCCAGCCATCACACTCTACTTTTATAGAATTCTAACATCAATGTTGTAAAAGGAACTCAAGCCTTCATTTTCAAGTAAAATATTCCAAAAAAGTTTTCTTGTGATTCATGGTTTCCACAACAACAATAAGCCTTCAAGATGATTCTGAATTACAGTCATCTTGCAAGAGTTTTCTAGGGATAAAGTAATTTCTGGAGGCAAGAAGGGATTGCGTATCCTTTCTCCAGATGGAAGCACCAACCCCTGGTCTGCATTTGCACCCACACTTTCATAAGCTGGTGTGCAGTTCCGAGCAGGAGCTTCAACTGGCACAACTCAACCACAGATCTGACACACAATAAGGGAAACATGTTTGTATATCCATGTTATTCCTTGCAAATACTATTCAATGGAAGGCAGTCAACTTCACGCAGTCAACTGCAAGTCCTCAGGTATCAGCTGAAAATGACCCCAGACCTTTCAAGTCACGCATGCTTTCATTGGACCGATTAAGGAATTTTTCTATATTCTTTTAAACCTTATCCTACACTTTCTTTTCATCTGGAGAATTCTTCGTTAATCATTTTGAAGCAATCTACCACGACTGCATTTCCCAGAAATGGGTTAAGCACGCAACAATTAAAACTACAAATGGCATCAGGGGCTTTCCTGATCTTGTTTACTGCTCGGACGCAAGATCATATGCAAAGGAAGGAACTACAAAGCATTGCTAATCACAGCGACATAACAATCCCCCCCTCAAAAAATAAACCATATACCTTCTGCGGTCTCTATTTCTGGAGGCAGACCTAGAAAGAAGGAAAAGCCTTCATGTCAGAGAGAAATGCACGGAGCAATGACCGACCCACAATTATATCAACGTGTCAAAATAAACACCATTGGCTGTCCTTGACAGAATTTCATATACTCAAGGAAAAGAACTGTAATTCTAAGCAATAAGAATGAAGACCACAGAAACTAACAATGAGGGATGGATTAGGAAAAACAGTGAGGGGTGGCTTAGAAAAAAAGGCGGTCGGATAGACATTTTCTGAAGATTAGAGAAATCTGCAAAGCGAGGCACTTTCTGAGACATGTAACTAGTGTCTCACTTGACTGAGGAATCTGTTGGATGTGCTCTTTAATGGCAATCTGCATTTTCCCCCCTACTCCTTTCAAAAAAGGGGCCGTAGCTTAGTGGCACAGCACACTGTCCCAGGTTTCATCTGCAAGACACCCACGAGACACGTCCAGGCCTTGACTCTCTGCTTGAGATCTCACTGTGGCAGATGCCAAAACTTTCAGCCCTGAGTCATTCCTTTCATTGGCAGGAATCCATGGGGGTCATGGGGTGGGAGAGGAATTTCTTTCCATTACCACTTCCTCCCACCCCGTGCTTCTACTGTTTTCTAATTCTGTAGGTTGTCTTACACATAACTCTTCACACTACACATTTCTTCAAATTCTGAGGGAGCAAAATCTCCTCTAAGAACAGTATCATGGATTTCAAAATAAAAATTATTTCCAATGGGTTGTTTTTAAAATGTTTCCAACTTTTCCACCAGAAAAACCAAAAATGCATTGGGGCGGGGGGGAGCAGGACTGGGTTTCTCTGTAATTTGTTCATTTTTTTTAAAAAAAACACCTTGATTTCACATTGCTCCACAGCACAAATCCGATCACGCTCTGAATTCACACACCTCTTCTGCCACACGTGCTTGCACAGACTCACCGTTGGCCGAGGCGGTCTTCTCGCTCCCTTTCTTCTCTCCGTCTTAGCCGGTCTTGATTTCTCTTCTCCTGTTTTTCCGCTACAGTTTTCTAAGATAAGACCGGAAATCTTATTAAAAGTGGTTGCATCCTACTGGACAAGAATCCTAACATATGTGGCAATATTTCACTGCCCTTCAAAGATGAGATCTCAGAGCCTGGGTCCCCCAAAAATTGTGACTAAGTGCATGTTGAGGCCCAAATTAAAAGGCACAAATATGAGGAAGGCAGTCACGTTCTTTGGCCATGCAAAAGAATGACGGATACCCTTCATTTGTCCTGGTGATCAGGATGGGGGGAGCACGAAAGGCAAAATACAGTACCTCAAGATGGAGGAACATCAGTGTTCCCAAAGAGAATTCATTTTCACAGCTGACACCTAAGGGCCTTCGGAACAGGTGAAGCCACTGAGCCACAGCCTTTACCTGCAACTGTTCCAGCTTCTCGCGGATCTGAATGAAGCCCAAATGTAATTTGCCTCCGAAGTGGTCCGCAAGACGGCGATCATTGTCGTGGAGCCCAAGGTAGGCAGAGCAGACCTCACAGACGCGCAGCTTCTGCTGCTGGAAACTGGAGGCAGGCATGGAATTGCGATATTCTTCCTGCAGAAGGTCAGAGACAGCTTAATATCAGGTCTTCCCACAGCGTGCTCCTCTTACTTTTTTTTCCCCCTCTGCCATGAATTTCTTTCTCATAACTAACCAACCACCTATATATTTACTTCAGCAATGGTTCAGCAAAATCAAAATAATGGAGGCAGGCTAAATAACAGCTAACTGACTCAAATGATCACATACAATTCTGGTTATTAGATTACTAAAATGCATAGGTCATTTTTCATTGCTTAATATAATAGTTTATGTCCCAATATCTGATCAACTATGGATTTCACACAGACAAGGCCATAGAAATAATCAGATGCTGTCAGCAATCAGAAACACAAGATGACCAATACCTCTTTGGGACAACTCTGAATTTTCCTGCATTTTTCCTTTCTACTGTAGCTTTCTGCTACAGTAGACCATTGTCAATTAATTAATTACTTAATCAATCAATTAATTTTAACCTGCTTTTCTCTTTTAAAAGCACCCAAGGCAGCTTACAATAATTAAAAGGGTGCATTTGAATTAATAACAAAGTGTACAATACTAAAAATATCAATGAATAAAAAACCCCAAAACATAAGCAATACCAAAATAGATTCAATGCAGAAACAAACCCAAACAGAAATCTAAACAGGACGGAAATCCAAATTCCATATAACACACTGAAAGCGAAGCCAACCTCAGCTTCTTTCTTTTTGGCTCGAACTTTCTCAACTTCCATCAGTATTTTCTGGGATTCGTCCACATTTCCTTCCGCTCCCAGCTGCTCAGCTTTAGCCAGGAGTTTGCCAATGTCTTCATTTAGCTCATGAACCTTTTCTGCCTGGAGAAGAAGACAGGTTTTAGCTGTGACCATCTTTTAATACTGGGAGTCTTTCATCGGGATACACGATGCGTTCATTCCTTATGAAACACAAGTTTCCTAGGTTTTTGTAAGAATGATTTGAAGGAAAAGGTTACGGCTTTTTTATACATCATATTGCAATTTCTTTCTTTTTGCTTTGTAAGGCATTTCCAACGTCTTGAGCAGCAATATAAAGTCATGAATTAAACTAGAAAAGCAGCTTCTACCTCCCCAACACACAAAACGTAATACAGTGGTGTCTTGCAAGACGATGTTAATTCGTTCCTCGAAAAACATTGTCTTGGGAAAACATCGTCTTGCGAAACGCTGTTCTCCATTGGGATGCACTGAAATCTAATTAATGCGCTTCAATGGGAAAAAATCGTCGTCTTGCGAAAATCGTCCATAGAAAACATCGTCTTGCAAAGCACCACAGTGATCACCAAAAACAATCATCTTGCGGATTAATCGTCCCGCGAGGCAATCGTCTTGCGAGGCACCACTGTACTTTAGAATACAGGGCACAGAAAATAAGTCTTTTAAGTAACCCTTACAAACCATCCTTTAATGGAGCATGATGAGGCTTACATTTTATTTTTCATTTCAGAACATATGGCCTCACCTGATATACAGGTTTATAAGGTGCCTTGAATCTAAGTTTCCCAGCTTCTGAATTCATTGGACTCAACATTTATGACATCAAGGCTCTCAGCTGCCATGTTTATATGGCTAACACAAATGCTGCATGCAGAGAATCCATGAAAGACTGGAACATCTGGCACAGATCTCCTTGGGCAGGAGACCTCTGTCACAGCGCACCAGGATGTCCACTAAAGACTCCTGCGAGCTCAGGAAAGGGGGGGGGGCAACCACCACACTATTTTATGGGGTTTAAATACCTTTGCAGCAACTTCGGCGCTGATCTCTTCCTGTGTCTCCGCAAGGCGTTTTTTTGCCAGTTCGGTTCTTCTGTCACACTCAGCAATGAAAGATTCCAAGTGGTTCATCGCCTGAGAGCACACAAAAAGACAAAGCTGATGTTCTGCATGTTTTTTTTTTGTTTTTTTTTTTTTGCTTCAGGCATGTTCATTCAAGACCTTCCCTGTTGAAAACAGCCTCAGGAAAAAGGGCAGCAAAAAAGTCCTAAAGTGAATGTTCTCATTTCGGTGATGCAGAGAAGAGATGGGCACGAAACGCCGGGTAGGCAGTTCGTGTTGGGTCAGCTGATGAGCGTCCACTTGGACACAGCGCATGGAGGAGGCAGGGCAGCCAGAGCGCTGCCCTCTAGTGGGCATCCACAGGTGGTTTGTGCTCATCTCTAATGCAGAGCACATGGGTGTAGGAAACAAACATTTATTGTTGTCACAACTTATAGTTTTGAGCAATAAAGCTTGATCCAAGAATTTTACTATTTTTGACTATGAACAACACAAGAACAATATAATACAGAAATGTTGTATAACACTTTTGTCACACAAACTTTTAAACTAATCAAATAGACATACAATTTTATATGACACAGTATTGAAAAATGCTCAGAAATGGATTATTATCTACACAAAGGCAAATTTTAAACAAGCTTCAAAGCTCAGCATGTATTGCCAATATCTAAATATAAAAATGTAGACTATTCTGTTTGCTTGTAACAATTAACATAATACAACAGCAAAAAGTATTCTGGTACCCTTAAGATCCAACTGATTTATTTCAGCATGGGTTTTCCAGAGATTTTAATTCAAATAAATCTGCTACCCTTAAAAGTGATGCAACATTTTTAGTTACACATGCCAAAACATAGTTGCGAAAAATGCTGATGTATGCAGCCCCTTCAGTGCTTGCTGGTTGGATTCTCAAACCAGCAGGAACAGGTAAACCCACCAAGAAATCAAAACTAATTAGTAAACCTAATTTACTGTGTCCTGGCTTGTCAATGCCCAATAAGAATTAAAAACAAAGAGCAAACCGTGGTTTGCAACTGTGGACATGTAAGAGGGACAAAAACCCAATGCAGTGAACATTATAAGCTTTAAATCATGGCTAGTTCAGCTGCCTGTGTTCATAGGAGGGGACAGCTGGAGCCAATTATCCACGTCATGACTGATAAGCCAGGATCCGCTGGAATTCTGGTATCTTGTTACTGCCACCGAGATGAAGCTCCTCATTAAAATTTACTGCACACTGTAAAGTTGCTACCATTTGGAGTGCTACATAGCTAACAAATCACATGTGCTTTGTAAATTGTCTGGTGCATCTGCACTCATCCTTGCAGCAAGAAGGTTACGTAAGAAAAGCGTCACAAAATAAGTAAACACATCAGGGTTATGTTTCTCCCATCATTACCAGTAACAAAAACTACTCACATCCAGCTCAAAGAATAGGTCCCTTTCTTTACTGGCAATCTCATAATCAGCTCTTAGCGCCAAATCATGGATTTTTGTACACTCTCCCAGATCCATGCGCTGTTGAAAAGCAGGCAGAGAGGGGAAGAACAAGACAATGACACTGAAATTCTTTACGCCAGAGGCCCCCAACCCCTGGTCTGTGGCCTGGTGCCAGTCCGTGGCCTGAGCTGGACCAGGCTGCGGAGAAAGATTTCCCCACCCCACCCCCGCACTCCCCTCACACAGCCCGTCTGCACCTGCCTGCCCACTGGCACCCATGTTGGCGGTCCCCCACCCCTTCGTGCATGCGCATGAGAGCCCCCTGAGCACCGCACCACCCTTTGCGCATGACCACAAGCGTGCCTGCAAGAGTGCTGCACCACCCTTTGCGCATGCACACGAGCGTACGCCCACCCCGAATGAGTGCCCCCGCTCCTTTGCGCATGCGCACAAGCACGCTCCTTCACGCATATGCATGAGCCAGGGGAGTGCCCTGCCTTCCCCAGCCGGTCCACGGGGCTAACAAGTTTGGGGACCGCTGCTTTATGCCATTAGCATTAGATCTTGAAACACATGAGAAGCACAATGTTTAGTGGGTGGGAAGGAACAAGGAAACTGGTTACTTTGATTTTTCAGAGTAACCGCTTACACAGCCTCCTGCTACTAAGATGGAGGGTTCAAAGTCTCCAACTCTACACATGTGGCCTACATTTATGAGCAGGCATGGGATTATTGGATTTTTTTTGAACTACAGCTCCCATAATTCTTCATTCTATGGGTTCCATCAGACAGACACCTACATTTGGCTCACCTAGAGAAAAGGCCAAGCGTGGAAGGTTTCGTGGCCTACCAAACGTCTATCTCCACCCTAGCTTCCTGTTCAGAAAGGAAGCTGTCCCAAGGCCAGCTGGGAACTTTTTTAAAAAAAACTAATCACAAAGTGGGGATTTGAAGCCAGGTTTTCCGGAATCTTAAATCTATGGCTTTGCTGGCAGAGGACATTCTCCAGATTGGATGCCATCTTGAGAAACCTCCCTTTTCTGCATCTCCTGGTTGAGCCTTGAAAAGAATTCTGTGTGAAACCCTCTGCAGCTGACAATATACGGCCAGATAAACCAGTGGCCTGACTTAGTACCAGTCAGCTTTGTATGCTGCAATGCGTTTGCTATACCTTCATTTCAGCAATAAGCCTTCTACACCAGTGGTTCTTAACCTTTATTACTCGGATGTTTTTGAACTGCAACTCCCAGAAACCCCAGTCAGGACAGTTGGTGGTGAAGGCTTCTGGGAGTTGCAGTCCAAAACTCCTGAGTTACCCAAGGTTAAGAACCAGTGTTCTACACGCTGGTATCCAGAAAGGTACAACTGCCACGGGCTTTCAAGGCTGGGTTGCAACATTGTTTGTTCAGGCATTTTAATTTTGCTAAACTGCAATTTCACGGTCTGTTAACATCATTTTATGGTTGTCTGTAACTGGATTTATTGCAGTTACACTTAACTGTACGGAAACATATCAGTTTAGTAAGGGTAATCTAGAACAGTTTTAACTAACAAAAATGTTTAATATATTCGCGAAGGCTTTCACAGCCGGGATCTAATGGTTGTTGTGGGTTTTTCAGGCTCTTTGGCCGTGTTCTGAAGAGAGCACAGAGTGCTGTCCTCTGAAGAGGCCGGCCACAGAGACTGGCGAAATGTTAGGAAGAACAACCTTCAGAACACGGCCAAAGAGCCCGAAAAACCTACAACAACCAAAAATGTTTAATGTTTTGCAACACAAGAGTTTATGCAGACTTTTCTTACATTGCTTAGATATTCTTATACACAGTTCTCCTTTTCATTGGAATCATGTAAGGAAATGAAGGGTTGCCAGTGTTTCACTACGGGGTTGTGCATTTCATACCCACAGTTATATAAGATTGTTGTGGCATACTTTAGCTGCCAAGTCACATACTGCACAGACAGATAATGGCCCCTTGGTGCCATCAGAAAGCATACGTACCGTTCCTGCAAGAATATCATGAGGGCAACAGTCCAGAAGGTGGCTCTTGCAGACACGCTCATCGGTAAACTTCACCCTTTGCCTGGTCTCATCGCCTGAAATTCATGTTTGGTTATAAACACGAAAACACATTAGAAATGCTGATCACACCAGGCAAGCTGTGGTATGCTTCATTTTGCCTCATTACGCAGATTAAAATATTTCACGAACCCCAGAACTGCTGGGAAAACTACAAAAACATAAGTCATAGAATTTTTTTTCCTTTCACAGCGGAGAATTGAATTAAGCACAGCATTTAACGTCACATGCACCACTTACTAAGTATGGTGCTGACCATAATTATGTCCATTGCCAGACATCTATATGAAAAAAACAGCAGAGTCAGAAATGGGTAATCTGGATCCAGACCACAGAAGGGTGTTTTTCTACATTGAGAAGAAAGGTCCAGAGAAATCAAAACCCATGCTATCTGAAGGCCATGAATCACAAGACAGACCCATGGCTAGGAATTTTAAGAGGCAGCCATTTATGAATCCAGCATCTTTCGAGTTAGGTATTGCTGGTTCATACATATTAACATATAATGGGCTTCTAAAGGCTATGTTTTGTGTTGGTCTAAACAGTGGAATCTGTCTTTTCCCTTCCCTTTCCCACCCCCAGAAAACAATTTACATTTGGGAGCCACTTAAAACAAGCAAAACTAAAAAAAAAAGTTAGTTAATACACACTGCGAGCTCCAACACATACTATACCCATCTGCATTCTTCAAGACCTCAGCTGCAGAATTTTATGCCCGCTGTTGAAAAGTTTTAAAGGAAAAGTTTTCTTGCCCATACCTGCAGTAAGGAAGTCAGGGGAATGATACATAAAACGTAAAGGCAAAGTGGTAACGGTATGTGACAATTGATTTTTAAAATGCTAATCTGTGTAGGAATATAGATTAGGACTCATAAGCATCCAGGACTAATGTTGTGTCTATTGAATAGGTTCTCTTTTTTTAAATTCTTTTTCCTTCTTTCTAAGCTACACTTTTAAAATTACTTGTGAAAAAAAAGCAGCAAACACTCTTTTTTTGTTATAACAGCTTTAAAAATTGGTTGTGACTCACGGCTCGATGAACATGAGGCTTTTCTGCAACTCCCTTGCAGATTGATGTAGGCAGGCAAAGATACACTGAACCTTTATAAATAAAATAGAGGGGCCACAATTGTTCAGTTTGTATGAAATAAAAATATGGGAAGAAATTCAAATACAACTCAAATACACAAAGAAAGAACAAGCACTTATTCACTTATGAAACCAAGTGCAAAATGTTATCTGCAGAGTTTCTGCAAATGTGTCAGGCTTTTAAGTTTGCAGATTCAAGGAAGGAAGCAGATGCACACCTTTCCAGGAACGCACCGCTTTTCAAAGGAAATATTATTTTCCTGGGGCACATGCGGAAGTCCCGTTTCTATGCAGAACACGCCTACCTTCGTGCTTTTATACACGAAGCGATACCTCTACAGGTGAGTCTACAAAAGAAAAGCCTCACCACATAAGATCAGGGAAGCCAAGGTGTTTTAGCCCTACGACAGAGCTGCAGCTGATAAACTTGGCATTAAAAGCCTTCCATTTCTGGGCTCTTCAGCCGTCCAAGAAATCAATGTAATATGTATTTCTTGTTGTGACGTTTGTTCCACAGAGCCGCACAAACATTAAACAGGCTCCTCTGTTTTACTCTAAAGGCCTGATGAGCCCCCCCCTCATACCATCTGTACCAACGTTTTATGCTACAGAGCAGATGTTTCCAGAGATCAGATGTTACGTCAAGGGACGACACCACCTGCTTTGGCAGGCGTTTGGGCGGGCGCATCCCAGGTGAGATGACGCAGGTGCTGGAGACCTGGACGTCCCGTTTAGGCACCTGCCCACCGAGACCGGGACGTGCTGAGCATCGCCACCCACATGACCGCCACCGATACCTGCGCTGGCCAGAGTGCCACATGGCCAAGCTTTAAACTGGTCAGACTGGTTTGACCTTCAACTTGTTTTGCTTACCCTTCAGCCCTCAGCTTCTCGCTGCTAAAAACCAGACATATGCTGAGCAATAGCTTCGGCTTAGATGGAAAAATAAATCCATCTAGCCCCCCCTCATCCCATCCTTTGCCCTGGTTTCCTGGGAAGCCCATGCCTGCCGCTTCTGTCCCCCCCCCCATTTTGCCTCTTCTGCCTCTTCTCTCTTTCTTCCTTGATCTATCGCTGTTAAAATTTTCCTTTAATAAGACCAAGTTAATCTCCCTCTTCTTTTAAAGGTGCACCAAGAACTGAGCTAGATCAACCTCTCCCCCCCTCACCAAAACCCCTTTTTGGGCCCACCGTCCTTTGCTACCACGATCCCCGATGCCCAAATCTTAAACTGAGCAGGGAATTTCTCCTCCTCTGGATTTCTCACCCCCGGGGGAACCTGGGAAGCAACCGAGCAAAAAAATAATAATAAAGGGAAATGGGTCTCTGAGCATGTCCCGAGTGCTTCTCCTCCAGGGCCAACATTTCCTCTCCAGGTGAGCCCAGACCGTCCTCCCTCTCTCTCTCTCTCTTCCTTCCCCCCACCTCATTTCATATGTTTTAATTTCTGAGGTGATTTTGGGGGGGGGGGGGGGAGAAGAGAAATGAACGGCTCTTCGTGCCCAGGGAAGGCCCGGAAAGGGAAGCGCGGCCCTCCCTGCTCCGAGGTGGGGCTGAAGCCGGGCCTCGCCGGCGCGACGGGCGGGGAGGAAGGAGACGAGAGGCGGCGGCGGCGGCGCTCCGAGGCCGCCAAGCCGAGGCCTCGCCCCTCAGGCCGGGCCTGAGGCGGCGGCTGAGGAAGCGGCGGCGGCTGGGGAAGCAACGGCAGCAACGGCGACAGCGGCTCCTTCCTTCCTTCTTTCCTGCAGGCCCCCGGCCTTGCCCGCCCCAACTCACCGTCCCGGGCGGTGCCCATCAGCTGGTCGAGCAGCGCCCGCATCTGGGCCTGGGCCGACATGATGGCGGGAGCGAAAAGCGAGGCCTCCGCGGCGGCGCCGAGGCGGAAAACGAGGAGGAGGAAAAGAAGGCCGCGTCTCCTAGGAAACCAAGGCAAAAGGGGGAGGGGGGAGAGAGAGAGGGCCCCGGCCGCGAGCGCCAGGCAACGACTCCGGCTCCCTTCCGCTCGCCTCGGCCGCCGCAAGGCACGACGGGAGAAGGAGCCGCCGACGTCGACGCGCTCTTTCCCCCTCCTCCGCGGACGTCACGCCTGCCGCGAAAGGCCCCCTGGGAATGGGAGTCCGCGCCGCCTTCCGGCCGTGGGCGCAGCGCATTCTGGGAAGCGTAGTTCGGCGCGAAGTCTATGGCCAACGAGGGAGCGCGCCTAAGTTCTCCTCCTCCTGTTGGGGGAATTATGTCCACGCTGGGGGGGTGGGGGTGTGTTCTGGGTATTGTAGGCCAAAAAGTAACTTTTCCAAGCGTGCAGGCCGAAAAGTAACTTTTCCAAGCGTGTGGGCCGAAAAGTAACTTTTCCAAGCGTGTAGGCCGAAAAGTAACTTTGTGGGGGTTCCTGCCACAGACATACCATATGTGTCTGTAAGTGTATGTGTGTGTGTATAAGCAAGCCTTTGATTTGGACAATCAGAGGGTCATGCAAGGACACTTACTTGTTCTTCTGCTAATGTGATCTATGCCATCTTTTGCCAACAATGTCCCTCTGCACTCTACATAAGAGAAATAGGACAATCTCTAGGCAAAAATAATTAATGGGCATAAATTAAACATCTGAAATTGCATTACACAGAAACCTGTCTCAAATCACTTTAATCTCCAAGATACCAAATTCTGGAGAGAAAAAAATTACAAGAATCCAGAGGGAAACGTATGAGATAAAATGTATATACATGCTGGACACCCATCTCGGTGGATTAAATATTAGCCAAGGTTTAGCAACCAACATGAACCTGACACAACTCCGGGAGGCAGTAGAAGACAGGAGGGCCTGGCGTGCTCTGGTCCATGGGGTCACGAAGAGTCGGACACGACTAAACGACTAAACACACACACACAAGGTTTTTTAAGCCAACACTAAATGTGATGTTATGTTGTTGTTATTTTTCTTTCCAACAATCCAGACCCACCTTTTCAGAACAAGGCTCAAAGGTAAAATCTCATGATCTACATTACCATGGGGTTTTTTGTTGCTGTTGCTGTTGTTTCTTTTAATCATTGTTGCTGTTTATAGAACCAAGCTTCAAAAGAACTGAATACCAAACAGCAGTCTGAAATCATGCCTAGGTGTGAAATGCAACCAAATCCCATTGCCCCTTTATTTTAGAGCTCTGCATGAACTTTTTACCATGTAGCCTCTGTATTCTGATTCATATGTCTGATGAAGTGGGCATATTCCACAAAAGCTTACATTAAAATGTAACAGTCCTTATGGTGGAAGGATGTCTTTTTTTCCCCTTTTGGTTTGTGTTTCTTTTTGATACAGTTTGTGTTTCTTTTTGATACAGACTAACACAGCTACAACTTCAAAAACTACAATTTAAAAATGAAAGTATCTTCATAAGGATACAGTTACTTCATTGGTACAACGAGCAATGTTTGCTAGTTATTCTTGAAAAGTAACATTTTAAGAGGCTTTTAAAATGCATTTTCACAATAAAGTTTCAATTTCTGCAATTAACCTTGAGACCTGAGTGAAAAAGAGAGAGTGCAGAATGAGAGGAGCTGTATCTGGGTTTAAAATTCTGCTTTCCCAGCATGGAAAACGGCTGCCAGCCAAAGCATTTGCCTAGAATTACCTGGGATCATGGGAAAGGATGGGGCCGTTGCAGGTAAGCTAATCAGGGACTGTTTTCAAACCATGGAACCATGATGGAATTTGAAGCTCTAATAATAAGCACCAAGCAATATGTGCAGTTCTGATTCCAGTCAGCAGAGAGCATGGGAATACAATATTCCCTTCCAGACTTTCCAGCGGAACAACAAAAGTCACAGGGAACCTTGAAAGACTTTGAATTTTTACTGTAACATAGGCTTTTAGGAAACAGAGGGTCAGGGTGGGCAGCTGCATACCTCCAGATGTTTCTGGCCCCATAAGGCCAATCCTCTCTAGCCAGCAGAGCCCATGATGACAGATGATGGGCCCTGGTGTTAGGAGACATCTCAAGGGACTCGGTTGCCGACCATGTCCTCAAATCATGGAAACAGATTGTGTGTGTTGTCGTTTGGTCTCCCTCTCTCTCTCTCTTTCCAATCTCCTCTGGAGACCTGTTCTTGCCTGGTCCCTGTGAGAGTCGTAGCCGCTGCGTTCTCAACAGAAGTTAGGGATGCTAGACCCCCGTGTAGTTCAAAATCCATATTTAACTCCTATGCCCCCAAAACATAATTACAAAGTACAAACAGTTGATTCACACACACACAAACGTGTTGGAAGAAATGTGGCATATGAATAAAACTAATAAAAAATAATAATAAGCCCGAGACCCACTTTTCTCAGGCCACTTCCTGGAGATGAGAAGCAGAATACAGTTTATTGAATATTTATTTATGTATATATTGAAATATGTATTTATTCATTCATTCATTAAAAAAATGTGTATAACCACAACCATGCTCCTCAGATCTGTGCAATTCAAGGGAGACGTATACTCATATATAGTTGTGCACAACAAGAACACAGTGAATATATAACACATTCTTCTTCTAAAGAATCAGTAGGCCTCTGGACTTCCTAAAAATAGAAACAGAGAGCAATTTTGTCTTCTTTCGGAGAGTTGAAGACAGTTGTTGTTGATCAAACCACGTGTTGTGCTCAACACGGAGTACGCAGTAAAAGAAAAAGGTATATTTGTAAAATCCGATGTTCCCCTCGTCCGGTACCCCTTGGCCAGAGATGTGTCTCCTTGAGATTTCGGCTGGCACCCCAAGACTTCCCAGCCCTAGGTGGCTACCAAGAACGGGATTTGTTTGACAGACCCACTGAGGCTTTCGTCAGTTATAGGAAAAGAAAGCTTTCTGAAAATTGCTTGAGAATATCCTCACCCAACAGGACGCCAAGATTAACCACTGGAGTGAAAACTGATGCTGAACGCTGAAAAGCTGAAGGATAAATTCAAGAGAAAAGTCACTAAACCCAGATTTTAAGGCAAAGCTGGAAAACCAATGGCCCTCCAGGTGTTTTGAATTACAGTTCCCATAATCCCTCACAACTGGCCATGCTGGCTAAGGCTTCTGGGAACTAAGGTGTAAAATACCTCGGGACACAAAGACTATCTGTTCCCATTTACGAGCCTGCAGGGGCAAAGGTGAAGCTCACTGGACTCACTGGGGCTGAAAACAATGACAAATAATGCTCTGAGATTTGGGTGGTCTGATTCATATTGTATTTTCTGTTGACTAGGTGATGTAGACGTCCATGTGAATCAGCCTGGAGTTTTCCCTCCCAGTCTGTATTTTTCCCCTTCCCCACTGGAGTTTCTACCTTTTTCCAAATCAAATGAATTCTCTTCGGTTCAGAAGGTTTAATCCCTGGAGTCGAAGCAGGTTCAAGGCTCAATAGGCAACCAGAAGCGGGCTCTCCCAGTGTCCTCATTCAAGGTGGGGAGAGAGGAAGGAAAGGTGCACTCATGGAGGGGTCAGTTTGCTTCAACTGAGCACCCATTGTCTCCAAACAATTTTTTGTTAAAGGCTTGGTACAACCATGGATGGGCTAGGGCAGCTATGAAACAAGAGAGAGAGGAAACTGGAATACAGCCATTGTTTGCAGCTAGTTAAGGTAGCTCCACGATGCCTTCTGAAAATCTGAATGACTGCAATGTGCTTAACAAGCGCACATTTCCGCCTCTTTCTCCACTGACTTAGCAAATCCACCCAGGGAAACCTGACTTCCCCATACAAATTCACAGGGGACTACTTCACATTTTTCCCACTGTGCCGTCACACTCTCTTTTTGGGTGATCACAAGCTTGCTTGATACAAGTTCAAGGATTCAGTGTAGAGAATTTTCAAAAAAACAACAACAATACTGCAACTGATTTGTGGTTCAGGCTCTTCTAAAGATCCAGGCAAGAGAGAGAAAGAGAGACTCTCCCACAGAGGTGTGGTGTGGGAGGAGGCCAGAAAGAAGACTCTGAACCCTTGTACTGGACCTGCCAATGAAACAGCTGTTGCGATAGATCTGAAAAAAATGATGTGCATATATATTCCCTAAATAAATGTCATGGATGCTTTTCCAAAGCTAGGCTTTAGCACAGGTGAGGACATTTAACTTTCCAGATGTTTCAGGTAATAAAATCTCTTCCCATTGGCCAAGCTGGATGGAGCTAAAATTCATCACATGCCAGATGTCATCTGTCTTCCCTTTAGGAAAACCTGATGCTGCTTTATAGTTTCATACTGTCAACCTCTTTTCCTCAGTTGATAGAGTACATTGGTGATGGTGATGGTGATGATAAGTCAATTCTGACTTAGGGTGACCTTTTCTGAGTTTTCCAGGTAAAGAGTCCTCAGAAGTGCATTACCATTCTCTTCCACTGGGGGTGCCCTGGGACGACTGTGCAGCTGGCCCAAGGCTACCCAGGCTGGCTCTTGTCCCTGGAGGCTCAGTGGGGGAAATCGAACGCCCAACCTCTCTGGCTCCACAGCCAGAGGCCTAAACCACTGAGCTATCCAGCCAACATGCAGTGCATATTACAGAATATTTAAGCCTCCAACACAACAGGGCACCTGTGAAATGTCTTATCTGCAAGGAAGAGGGGAGCACAAAGCGACATGCATTTCCCCCAACCAAGGGCTGACCTTCCATCACGCGGCCCAGAGACCGAAGCCCTGCCTCTTTGCTTTGCTTTGATGATCCCGGGGAATACAAGCACGCCAAGCAGCTACAACCTAATGCCCCTTCTAATGGAAGGAGGTAATCGGACTGCTTGTGTGGTTAATGGCCGGTGTAATATAATTGCAGCTCCTTTGGAGTGCTAACATATTGGGACTATTGATTTTTCTTGCACAGAGACCAAGAAGAGGGGCCAGAAACCCTCCTGTAGGGATGGAGCGCCGAGGCCTCGCCCAGACGCAGCTTGGCTGGCGGCTTCCAAGCTGAAGTGATGATAAGACAGAAGTTGGGCTGGCAGAAAGACGAGCAAGGTTTTTTTAATTTTATGAGAAAACCCTGGCCAGGGGAAGAGGCCACCCCACAGAACCATATGCCCGGACATATGCTCCCTGGCCCCCACGGTGTTCTGTCGAAACTCTTGTGAGTCAAGAGAGAAGGGGGAAATACGGTTTCCTAATCAGACCGCCTGGGCTTGGAGAAGATTGAGCCATGAGCCAACCTCCATCCATCCACCCCATCAGCTTTGGCTTGCTTTCCTCTGAGGTCTCAACGGAGGTTCAGGATTCAGGCCTGGTCAACTCTGAGTAGGTGGCGGAAGGAGTTCCAGGCTACTCAGGAAATCTCTTAAATGGGGAAGAAAGCCAACATACTTTAGCCCCTTGGAACAAAAAAGGGTTGACATTTAGGGACATTGTGTCACGACAGCATTTCTCAACTGCAGCTCGCTTTCTCCGTTTTATACAACAAATAATGATGTGCTGTCAAGTCAATTCTGACTTTATAGCGACCTTTTTCAAGGTTTTCCAGGTAGAGAGTACTCAGGACAGGTTGATCATTCCCTCCTTCTTGAGGTATCCTGGGACTGTACAGCTGGCCCAGGGCTACCCAGGCTGGCTCATCTCACAGGAAATCGAACTCCCAGCCTCTGGCTCTGCAGCCACATAGCGAAACCACGGAGCCAGCCAGCCAGCTGTTGGTGGGCCTTGTAGCTTTCTTCTCCCATTCCATCCAAATCAATGATACAGGATCCACTACGGCATCCTTTCCCCCTCCTCCATAGAAGTGAATGGACCAAAACTGCCCACTGCAACTCCTATTCCATGCAACCGAATGGTGCAAAACTGCAACCACTTTTTCTTAGTCTATACGTGTGAATAGAGCAACTTGCCCATTACAGTCCCTGCTCCATATCACCGAACAAAACAAAATGCTACCAGGGTGCAGAACTTCAACTAGAAGATTTCCTGGTTGGTAAGAGTTTGGTTTGTAGATACATATATTGGTTGGTTTGTGGATGGATGGATGGATGGATGGATGGATGGATGGATGGATGGATGGATGGATGGATGGATGGATGGATGGATGGATGGATGGATGGATGGATGGATGGATGGATAGATAGATAGATAGATAGATAGATAGATAGATAGATAGATAGATAGATAGATAGATAGATAGATAGATAGATAGATAGATAGATAGATAGATAGATATTCTCTTTTTTATTTTTACATCCCTCCACCTAAAAGATTTCAGTTTGTTGTTCAACTGAGTTGTACAGTTCATAGGTCTCATTAAAGATGGAAAAAGTTCTGAAATGATTTATCTTTGTCTCATTTTTTTACATCACAGACACTTGACATTTTAACAGGGGTGTGTAAACTTTTTATATCCACGGTATGGAACACCAGGCATTATTTAAGGATCTTAACGCCTCCCACCACAGCGTTCCCTGTAACCTTCTATAAAAGGGGACAATGAATAAGACTGTCAAGTTTGCAAATGCAAATACACTCTCCCTGTCATCTCTTTTCGGAACGGCTTGTTGATCTTACATTAGAAAAGAGCTAAATCCAATTATTAGACCCAACTAAAGCAGACCATTGAATGAATGGAACTTACAGGAGTCAGCAAAGTCTCACTAATTTGGTGATTCTGCTCAAAAAATCTGATATAGTACCTTATGTTGGATCTCTAAAATCTACATTTTGTTTTTTTTAATCATGAGGGTCATAATCATCCCCATCATCCTTCCAATGGGGGCATTTCCACAGAAAGGTGCATTGAATGGGAAGACCTGAACCCTTAGCCAGCTACCCTCTGGCCTGGCATTTATTATTTGCACATGAGTTGTTAGAGAAGCATTACTTTCTTCTGGAGATGATGCTACTTCTGAAGTCAAAATACCATGAAATTTAATTTTACGCCTGTTTGCCGAGGCTTGATTTCGCGCACACACACCCCATCAGCGCTGGCGATAAGGGTCCTCTGCCAACCTGCGTTGGAGGCGGCTGGGCAGCTGGGGTGGCAGACCTAATAGGGCGAATCAGCAGGAATAACACTCGAAAATCCCCCAGGAAGTGGGCCATTAAGGTGAGCCCTATCTCCTCTCCTCCCCGGCTCCTTGTCTGCTGTGTTCTCCGGTTGCTGGGCACTAAAGCAAACCAGAGTTTTGTTTACCGAGCCTGCGATTACAATACAGCCACCAAATATTTGCTAGTTCCTCCGTTCTCCCAGCTCCACTATAAATACTTCAGCCCCACCTGGGCGCTGGTATAGGAGGAAGGAGGGGGCTTGAGCGGCCGGCCGATCAGGTAAGTGGCAGGGAGTCTCGGGAAGGGGGGGAAAAAGAATCTCCTGGGGACGGTCCTTCGCCGAACGTGGTTCGGCAATTGCAGTCCAACAAGCTGGCAGAGGGGACCCACACCATTCAGCCCCCTGTCTTATATCCAAGAAGGGGAAGGCATCAACGGAGAGTCCCACGCTCTACCCACAACAGCCCTGCAGGGTGGGTTAGCTTGAGAAACGGCAGATCCCTTTTGCTACCCAAGGCTTCGCTGTCCTGCTGGTTAAGCTTGGGTCTCAGGAGATTGACATGCGCCAGGAGAGGAGGGCACGCTCTGGGCATGTGAAGGAGCTATTCAACTCGTCCCTGATGTGCTAGATGGCTAGATGCAGGGAACATTCCATGTGCGGGCCTGAGCCTTTCTGCCAGCCCATATTTGGTCCCTCTGAGTTTTGGTAACCTTAGGTCTGTCTCATCCTTGTTACCCCTCTGGTCACTGCTGTAAACTTTCCAGCTGAAAGGACACACGCAGAGTTCTCCAGGTCGGAGAATCGGTTCAGTAAATCATCTTGGGAAAGAGGCTAGCTATCTCATCTAAAAGGGCAGCCAGGGACAGAAAAAGAAGCCCAGCCAACCTCTTCTGATGCTATTTTATTATCTGTTAGGTTGTGTGTGTGTGTGTATGTGTGCATGTATGTGTATGCACATTATAATTATTTAAGATATTTTCACCCCATCTTTCTCCTAAAACAGGACCCAAGGCAGCATATGCCATTAAAAAACACAATACTAAAAGCTAAAAACAGTAAATTATTCTAATGTTAAAGAAGAATTAATAACATATTTTAAACGTTAGATAAAAACATTATTAAAACCAGCTTTAGAAGCATCAAAATATAAACCATCCCATTTATCGTCTCCTAGACAGGCAGTCACTGGGGTAGTCTACGACTTCTATCACTTCATCCCATAATGCACGCAAAGTAAACCTTAGGCTGAAGGCCTAGACAAAAGCAGATTCTTGAGAGTGGGCTGTGCATGAAAAGGGACACCTTTCCGAACAAGCCCGCACATGGAACGCTCCCTGCATCTAGCAATCCAGCACATCAGGGGCAAATAGCTCCTTCCCTGATACACAGGCTTTCCACATGTGGGGAGCTTTTGACATTGGAGAAGCACGTGGAGTTACGTAGGACCTTGCGAGGGGTGTGAAGTACAGCCATGACACTCCTGTCTTCCTGTGTCTGATGATGTTCTGTCCTCCCTAAGGTGGTTCTGTCTAGAAAAAGCCGAGCGGGAGGAGTTTAAAAATGGCTGCCGGGGTCATCCAAAGCCTGAGCAAGTTCAGGCTCGCGCCAGGCTTCCAGCATCTTTTCCTCTCCAGCACCACCAGCCAGGAGATGGCTTTGCACGACTCGTCCGAGGAGGAAGAAATGGAAGAGGAAGAGGAGGAAGCAGAGGAAGAAGAAGTGGAAGGAGGAGGAGGAGGAAGAGGAGAGGAAATGGAAGCCACAGATGATGATCTGGAGGGCCACGGTCCTCGTGGAAAGCAAGAGACCCCCACTGTGGCTGCTGACCTAAGCGGCGCAGAAATGACCGCACAGCTCCTTCAGTTTGCCGAGCGCGTCAGCAAGGACATCCAGAGATACTTTGGCAGGAAAAGCCAAGACGACGACTCGGAGGCCTGCAATATCTACGAGGACCGGGGTTCCCCCCAGCTCTCAGGGCGCCTGTTGTACTACACGGATCTGGTCCGGATTTCTCAGAGCAGAGCGCCGGAGGAAGACAACGAGGACGACGAGGACCTTCCTCCCGCCTCGAAGCCAACGTGGAGGTCTCTGGGGAGCAAGGCGGAGGAGGATGAGAGGCTGGGACCCTTGGCCGAGCTCTTTGAATACGCCTTATGCCGGTACGCCAAGCCCCAAGCCCCGCACGACCCCGAGAAGCTGAGGATGGAGAGGAAGTACGGCCATCTCTCCCCCATGCACGGCAGGAAACTCCCCCAGTCCTTCTGGAAAGAGCCAGCCTTCAGCCCCATCGGCGTCCTCGGCAGCAGCAACCCTCCCGATTTTAGCGATCTTTTGGCCAATTGGACGTCCGAAACCAGCCAGGAGGAACTTCATGCCAGCTGAGGGCATGGCGGCCATGGGGGGAACCGGAAAGAGGATGACACGCATCACTGTGGTGGTTTACGAGGGTCCAGAAGCGTGGGAACCCCTTTCTTTCTCCCGCACTGGCCAAGTACGTTTGGTACTTAAAAATCCCCATCCTCGCCTTGTATAATTTGTAAATAAACACTTTAGGAAACATACCAGCTTGCTTTGCTACTTTGTCAATGTAGGTTGCACCGATAAAATAAAAGAAAATACTTTGACTTGGATTCCTGCATTGGACTCGATGGCCTTATAGGCCTTTGCAAGTCCATTGTTATCTGTTTCTATGAAAAGAAAACAAAATAAATGTTTGCTGGGCCTCTATTCCCTGGGGTTGGAGCTCAAAACAACATTAATTTGTAGTAAAGAAAGGGTCTCAGTTGGCAGATTTACTCACGGTCTGATATCACCACCACCAACTACCCGTGGGAACATCAGGTAGAGAAGGTGTCAGAAAATGACAAAGTTGAGATCTTGTGGGATTTCTGGATCGAAATTGATAGACACTTTGAACATAACACACCAAACACAGTATTCATACAATGAAGAAATGTCTGGATCATTGACATTGCAATTCCAGGGGATGTTAGAGCTGAAAATAAAAAAATTGGAAAAACTAACAAAGTACAGAGACCTGGCCATCGGAAGGAAGAAACACACTTCAGTAGTCCCCGTAGTCATTGGGGCTTTGAGAACAATATCAAGAAACTTCACACAGCATTATAAGCCGTTGCAGATCTCAGAAATCACACCATCAGAGCTACAAAAAATGGCGTTATTAAGAACAGCATACATACTGAGCTGATATTGAATAGATACTTAGGTTTTTGGTTAAAGCATGTATCTGTTGTATAATGCCAGTCAATATTTTATTAAAATTTATTGACTGTGCCTGGAGTTTTTGAATATAACAACAACAACAACAACAACAACAACAACAACAACAACAACAACAACAACAACAACAACAACAACTGTTGTTGTTTCATTACAGTCTAGTTAATTTCTGAATCACAGCAGGAACTATGCAGGGCCCCAGACCTAAAGAGAAATTCGGATTCACGATTTAAGTCTGTTCCTCTGTGTGTCTCAGAAACAACAGAACTTGAGAAAAATATATCTTGACGGACTACAATTCCCAGAATCCCCTAGCCCAAGCTCCTGGGGGCATGGACTGATCACGTGACACCAGTCATACCAAACACAACAGAGAAATATTTCTCTTAAGCTTCATATTTAGATCTGATCTAACTAGCAGAATTTGACCCTTTCCCTAAGGAGGGGGGAAAAAGGTTTTGTTTCCCACTAGAAAAACTGAAAAATGGTCCTAGAGAAAAATCATAATAATGGGGAAATGCACTCACATCTAATTTTGCACGCCCACACGCACACACACCGGTGATAATACTAACAATATTCTATTGTGATTATTAAACTTCACTGGGTTGTTACTTAAATACAAGTAAATGCATAGCAAGTGTTCGGTGGTATCCAGCCTACATAAGGGGAATTCTATCTTGTTTGCTGTGATTTTTTGTGTTTTTTGAGCCAGTGGTGTTGCAAAAATTAACAGTGGCTTTGAAATATAAATCCTATCAGAAGCATGTGTGTGTGTGTATGTGTGTGTGTGTTTGGTGTGTAAAGACAGGAATGTCTGGAGGCGAAGGAGGTGCTCGGTGGTGACACATTCATCTGTCTTCTGCTAAGCAAACCTCTCCTCTTTGCTCAGAAAAGGCTCTTATCAGCAGGAAGACAAGCCTCGCCTCTCTTCCCCCACCTTTTTCTAGGGCAAGTCAATAAATCCCTGGCAGATGGAGTTCCTTACACGAAGGAAGGCAGAGAACTTATAAATCTCCAAATCTTCTTATGAACACTCTCTGTGCCCGGCTGAGATCTTCTGCTACCTGAAGGAAACAGTGCTATGGACACCCACCCGTCCACCCGCATTTTGTATTCAGAAGGGAACTGGGTGGACAACTGTTTTCCCCCCCACCACTTCAGTTTTCCCATGCAGAGCTTGGAAACGATTAATTATGGGGACTACCACTCCCATTGGTCACATCGGGCTTGGGAATTATGGGAGTTGGAATGCCCAAAATATATATCTATTTCCCCCCCCCCTCAAGTTCTGGGGATGTCCTCAGCTTTGCCTTCCAACAGAAAGGGTGCAGCCGAGAGAAGAGCTGCCATGGCGACCACATCATCCTCACCCCTGGCAGTGGTCTAGGTCTGGTTACTGTGAAATGTAGACAGAGCTGTTTATTTCCTGAAAAGCCCACAGAGTGAACAATGGAAAAAGAAAGACCGTTTTTCAGCTTGAGAAAGAACACAGAAGATGATGATGGGCTGAAGAAGAACTGCGCGGATCTTCCATCGCTAGTTGTGTTCGGTGAACGAATAGCTCATCACTGCTCTCTTGTGGTTACTGGCGCCACACTGAGCCTCTTCACAAAGGAGGGTGAGTTGCATAGCTTCCCTTTGAGAAAACCAGGACTTGTACGATTGACAGGAACACCACGAGGGGAGATTGCGCTCTCTGTCTTTTTCTGTGTGTGATGGGATCAGCAGTCGCTAAATTCCTCCCTTCTTATCAACTCAGGGACATTGCGAGGAATTTTTAAGGCCAGTGAGATATTCTGCCTCCAGGGCGAGAGTGAGACAAGGAGCACTTTCCCGATCACCTATGCATCATGGCCTCTCCCAATTTGAAGAGACCCTTGTCCAGCAGGCCGAGGCAAAGAGGCAGTCCCGAAAGCAACAAAATCAGGGAGCTGGACAGGGGACAGATTGCATTTGTCTGCAGTGTGGAAGGGACGGTCACTCTCGAATTGGCCTTCTCAGCCACACTAGATGCTGTTCCAAGTCCTCCATACAAAGCACATTACCATAGTCTCTCGAGACTGAAGGATGCCTAACTAACTAAGCCTTACAATTTGTGCAAAGATATTGCTGGGCAAAACAACGGGATCTTTCTCTCCGAGAAGCAAAGCGCACCTGATCCAGCAAGCCCTGAACGCAAGAATAAATCCAGAACGGGTTTCTAGCCTGGATTTGAATTTGACATTTTGGCAAAGAAATGGGATATAAATCCAATTTTGTTTAAAAAGCAAATGAAGTCAAATCTGTCTCTGCTTCAGGCTTCGAAGTAGGAAGCCTTCCCCTATAGGAGTCTGTGAGCCTGCTAGTTTCTCTACCTTATTAACAAAGCAAAAGCCGCACCCATTAACAACCTGAGTTGATAGCAACCCTCCCAAGGACAAGGAAGAGCGCTTGGTGGAAACGACCGATAGAATTCTGCTTGGTTTCCTGCTGCATTTCCTCTTTCCAGCTAAATCAAGGCCCTCCCGTGCATGGATTTCGAAAAAGGACCTGAAAACAACACCATCAGCACTTTACGGGAGCAGATCCGGCGCCTCACCAATGAAAACGCAAGTATCCGATGAAATACCTGCCCTGTCTCCAGTAGAGATGGGCACGAACTGGGAAAACAGTGATTCGTTCATCGTTCGGGGATACTCAAATATATTGACTCCCTCCCAAAATGAACTAGCTTGTGGTTTGTTTTGGGGGGTTTGTGCCAAGGGTGAGAAAACTGGCCCAATGTTGTTAATGATGATGATGATGATGATGATGTGAAGCTTTGAACTGCAGAGCTGGAAGGGATCCTTTGGATTATCAAGTCCAGCCCCTCTCAAGGAGGCGCAATGGGGAATTGAACACCCAACCTTTGGCTCCCCCCCCAGCCAGAGACCTCAGCCACAGAGCTGTGATGATGATGGCTAAAAGCCTATTGCTCAGTATAGTAAGTTGCAACTAGAGTAGGCCCTTGGAAATCAATAGAATTTTTGGAGGAGTTGATTCACTAAATCCGCACTGATTCAATGATCCTACTCTAGACTTTACTGAGCAAAGGATTTTGACCAAGGAATTGATCCCAGTCGGGTTCTGTAAGGCCAGCAATGAAAAAATGTGTCCCTCGTTGGGTTTCCTGTGACTGTGGGCTATTTCTAAGCAAGTACACACACATCCCTTCAAAAGGAGGGCCTCTGAAAGATGCCCACCAATAGACTTTAGTCAAGGGGAAGACGAAGAAATGCTGGAGGGTGTTAAATACAGTGGAGGGTGATAATTCCAGTTTTCCAGGAGTGGTGAATCCTTTTGAGGTTTTAGTCCAAACTTTGACTCAGCGATCCAAGATTCTGAGCCTGTAGGTTTCAGTTCAGCTTGGTTACCTCCTATAAAGTTTGGTCTACAATTCAGAAGGGATTCACTGCTCCCGTAAATCTGGAGTCACCAACCTCCATGGATAAAAGAAATAAAATAAACGGTGCCGGCATTGTTATCACTCGGTACAGATTCAGTTGCAAGACAGAAATGAACGGCTTTACAGCAAGCTCGGTGGGCTGCAGGAGAAAATGGGGCAGCTGGCCAGCTCGAAAACCGACTTGTCTTCCAGACTGATCCGCAGCGAAGAGGAGAAGCTTAAGGTAACACTAGGTACACCCCATACAGAGGGGTATGCGCGAAATTGACAATAATATTCATGCTTCCCAGTTTCCTCCAAATCTTCAAAGCAATTCACGTGAATTATCCCACTAATCCGAACACAACAGCCCTTGGAGGTAGGCCAGGCTTTTTCTGTAAATAACTACACAAGGCGATTCTCTGAGCAGAACAGCACAAACCACGACAATAGCGCTGTACTGCCAAGTCAGTTGTGACTTAATGGCAACCCCTTTTCAGTTTTCTAGATAGAGGGAATACTCAGAAGTGGTTTCCCCTTCCCTTCCACTAGGGGGTGCTGTGGGACTGTGCAGCTGGCCCAAGGCCACCCAGGCTGGCTTTTCTCCCAGGAGGTAAAGTGGAGAATTGAATCTCCCACCTCCGGCTCTGCAGCCAGAGACCTTACACCACTGAGAAGCACTGCCCCCCAACTTTTCCAGGTTAGTTTTCTGTGGCCCAGAGTATAAGGGAGATGTACGTTCCTTCTCTTCTTAGCTCTCCAAGGACTTTGTCGATTTCCAGATTGAAGCCAACAAAACGAAAGAGCAACACGAGGCAGAAACCTATGAACTCAAGACTCAGGTAAAAGTTTCCGCTTTGGAATGTCGAGGGAAAGCCTGTCGCCTGTACCTTTCTGCAAGGTGAGGTTTTTGCTCCCGTGGTCTTCATGGCGCCCAGACCGCCCACCGGAAAGGCAGAATACCTCTGTGCTGTACCGAAGCTCTCCAGCAGAGGGCTCTCAGTAGGTCAGCAAACTAGAAATCCCAGGATTCCGTTGTATATGCCAGTGGTTTTTAACCTTTGTTACTTGGATGCTTTTGAACTGCAACTCCCAGAAACCCCGGTCAGGACAGCTGGTGGTGAAGGCTTCTGGGAGTTGCAGTCCAAAACTCCTGAGTAACCCAAGGTTAAGAACCAGTGGTATACGCCATCCTTGTGCAGTGGAGCCTGGTTGAAGGGCTGTGTCCCTTGCCAATGAACTCCCGGGAAGCAGGAACGGAACCGGCCTTGATAGGCTGTCATCAATCCTCCAATAGGGTCCCCGTGCCAATATTTCTTCCCCCCCCCGGGTGGTGGCGCGTTGGCAGCTGCTTCTACCAGTCAGCTGAGGATGGGATATATTGTCCTACTCACAACCCTGTGAGGTAGGTCACAGGAAAAGAGGACGAGAGAGATGGTATAACCTGGTGAATTCATAACGCGGTGGGAACTAAAATCTGGAGCTCCCAAGCTTCTTCGTGTGTTGACAAAGTGTGGTCTTTCACGTGTCAGTGGAATACAGTGCCCATCATCCTTAGCCATTGGCTAAGAGATCCAGGGAGACCGAGTCCACCATCATCTGAAGGAGCGTTCCTTTCCCACTCTTGTACTAGACTAGTGGTTCCCAGATGTTCTTGGACTACAACTCCCAGAAGGCCTGGCCCGCATCAGGATGGTGAAAAGGAGCTGCAGTCCATGAACATCTGGGGACCCCAGGTTGGGAGCCCTTGTCCTAGACCTAGACCATCCATCCGAACAGCCCCTCACCAGAGCAACCCACTTTCCCTGCTTAATTTCTAATTCTTGCGCATTGCCAGCGTTCTCCTAGGGGGCTTTCTTTTCAGCTAAAACCCTCGGAAGGAAAGAGAGCAGGAAATGTAGAAGGGGTGTGTGTGTGTGTGAATTGGGGCCTTAGTCTTGACAGAATCAAGAAGAAGGAGGAAACCATTGTGATGTCAGATCCATTAACAGAACAGCTGCCTGATTTTTGTTTACATTTTTTCTTGATCAGATGTGTTTTACTACAACTCCCATCCTGCCCGGACTAATGGGATTTGTATTCAAAACATCTCCAGCAGGGTGCCTGGTGGAGGAAGGCTTTGTCCCCAGAAGTGGGGACAAAGTAGGGCCTTTCCACAATCCAACCCATGGATTTGATTCAGGTTGAAAACAGTCAAAGAATGGCAAGGCAGGTTCACTGCGAGTCAATCTACGTGAATGTCACAGCGGATTTATATTCCCTATGATTGACCTGTTTTCCCCTCCCACATTTGGATTTTCTCATCGCTATACAAGTCAGCAACCCGCCTTGCAAATCAATCCATGTTTAGCTTCCCATAACCATCAACCCATCACAAGACAAAGCACGCTAAATGCAAGATACGTGAGCAAAGAAAATCAATGATAAATTGAATTATTTTTTTTCACCAGTCGGGGGCACCTCTGCAATCAATCAATCAATCATTTTGAAAGGCCCTTAAAAATGGTCAAAACGGGAAATATGGGATAGGCAGCAGATAAATCCTTGGACTCACAGCATAAGGAGAAGAAGGTGGAAGAAGAAGGACAGTCAGGTCCACATTTATTTTAAAAATCCTCCATTTGCTTGTAAAAATTTTTTTTTCTTTATATTTAAGTACCAAAATCGCACGAAAGCAAAGCCGCCACCTTTTAATCCTGGGTAAATCAATACCACTCCTGTTATGGACATTGCCCGTCTTGGGTTCTGTTTTCCCAGATCCTCTCCCTGGAGAATCGCATCCTGGAGGTCGAGCTTCACCACGAGAGGACCGCCAGGGAGCGCGAGGCCTTGCACGAGCGCCTGCGCGCCCTGGAGGCCAACCGCAAGGAACTGGCAGAGGAGTACCTCGCCCTGAAGAGCAACTACCTTGCGCTGGGCAAGGAACACGAACAGGAAGTAGGGGCTGCTGGCGGCATCCCTCTCTGATGCTACGGAGGAGGGTGGGGTGGGCGGCAGGGATGTCCCCCAAGTCCCGGGTCCTGAGTCCGAATCTTTGGTACCAAGTCCTGAATCCCAAGCCCGAGTCCCTCTTAAGAACAAGACTCCCCCCCCCAGAAAAAAAGGGAAGGGTGGTTGGAGTTCCGAGTCACTGGGAAAAAAAAGAGTCGAGTTCAAGTTGAGTCACTGTATGACTCAAGTCTGATTTAAGAGTGAGTCCGACAACTTAGGTCCCCATCCCTGGTGGGCAGCACGATGCCCCCGGATCTCAAGGAACGCCACGTCGTTGTTCAAGGCCTCTGGCTTCCCTCGGACGATTCATACAATCAGAATCACGCTCGAGAAAACACTGTTTTCCTTTAAATCCTTTGGCGTGCCTGGGGCCAAAGGTTCACCCCAAGACCAGCCATGGGCTGGACCAGAAAAGGGCCAAATATGCCCCCCCAAAATAATCCACACTTCTCTAGAGCACCCACAGCATGATGGGTACTCAAGTTGGAGGGATGGAAGTCTGAGTCAACCTTGAGCCGGTTGCCTAGGATTGAACCCTGGGTCGTGAGCAGAGTTTTGGCCGCAGTACTGCAATTTAACCCCTGCGCCGCGAGGCTTACACTTTCCTACCACAGCACGAAACTCCAATGGAGTTTAGTTCTTTCCTTGCCTAGCAAGGAAACAGGCCTTTCTCTTTGTGTGTGATTCTGCCTTGTTAGAATCCGGAAAACCACTATTTAGCACCAGGTTCACTGCTCAGTCTGAACTATGGAGAGTTACAGGTCCCACCATGTTCTTGATCAAGCTGTTCTCCTGCAGGTCGCTAAGAATGAAGAGCTGAGCTTAGAGCTCCTCAATTTGGCTGACGCCAGGAGTTCCCTTCCAAGGATCCAAGCCAAGGATCCCAAATCCCAAGTTCAGCCTGACGAACCCTCTGATGAGCTGAAGCGGGTGAGGGCTTTGGTCCACCGTCTCTCTGCCCGCAAAGTGAAGGTATATATCACGGGGCTTGTCCTCTGTGCTTTAAACCTACAGTAGGGACCCCCATATCTAGTTGAGCGATATCCACGTTTTTGCTTATCCACTGTCATGACTTGCAGAAGCACGGAGAGAGCGCCACCACGCACTGCCATTTTGCTCATCCAAAGGCTTTGGAACCAACAACCCTAGGAACTCTCTTTTGGTAAAAATTGCTGCGGAGAATTTTCTGATCAAGATCCCAACCCTGCTCCTTGCTAGAAGGACAAGAACCCACAGTTCTTGGGTCATCAGTTGACAGCAACTTCAACCTATTTAAGTCTAGCTTCTCTGATAGTCTATCTCCCATTTATAAACAATAATCTAATGGAGGCATCATCCTGGTGTGTTTTATCGCCCTTAGCCAGAAGACGTGGTAGCTTCAGAACACGAACGGCGGAAACTGGAGAGAACGGTGAGTATGTGACCCTTCAGCAGAGCTTAAGCATCTTGTGTTTTGGGACTACAACTCCCAGAATCCCCCAACCAGCATGCCTGCTGGCTTGGCTGAGCAGGCTGGCTCGGGTTTCCCAAGGAGGAGGAGGCGGCGAGTGTCAAACTGGCACAGCTTTGCTGGCTGGTGGATTCTGGGAGCCGTAGTCCAAAAAAAAAAGGTGACTTTTACCAAGTTCAGGACACCACCTGGTTTTCTCCCTCCTCTGTGCCAGCTTTTTGGAAGCCAAGATCATCTCAGCACCGAGATCGAAAGGATGAAAGAAATGTACAACTCCCAACAACAGAAATTAGAAGACCGAGTGTAAGTAAAACGGGGAGGTTTCTCCTTAGAGGAATCCTTGGAACCGTAGTCCGGGAATAGTGCTGGAATTGCTCTGTAAAAGCTTCCTTAGTTCTCACCTTTTCAAACTCCACAATTTGCAAAGTTTCCTGGAAGGGAGGAGGACTATTAAAACCGCTCTGATGTGCCTCTCCGTTGTTACTCATGTCCCTCGCATGTGCAGGGTGGCCATGGGGAAGGAACTGCAAGAGGCCAAAAAAGCCATCCGAAGCACGCAGCACAAGCTAGCGGAGCAGTCAGCGGTAAGAGGAGTCTACCAGCCTTTCCGTTGCAATCAAAATTTGGGACTGGGGAAGGAATGCCGAGATTGGGGACTGAAAGTCAGAACAGAAAGACACACACACACACCCTCAAGCAGTGTGTCTGCCCGTCTACTGAAACCCATTTTTGGCTTGAGGCTTTGAGATCACGTTATCCAACACAGGGAGATTTTGGGACGTGTTTTTACTTGGAAGGCCCAGAATCTTCCAGCCAGCAGCATCAGCAGCATCACGCCGGTTGCAGGATTCTGGGAGTCTCAAAGAAAGGAGGTTCCCTCATCTCGGATCCTGCCTGGTCATCAGAACCACTTTTGATCTGCCCGAACTACAGGTTCTGCTCTCATCCCAAAGCCAGCTTCAAGAAGCAGAGGCTGAAAATTCCCGGCTACAGTTGAGGCTGAAGGAACTCAACGAGGAATACCGATCGCGGCTGGTTCAGTACATCACGGACCTGGCGGTAAGGGGCTCCTTCTGGGTGGCTGGGAACCAGGGATTTTGGGGTGGTGGTGGTGGGGTGGTCTGGCCTCCCTCCAGACCAAAGCTTAAACTCTGCAAGAGGAACCCCCCCCCAGCCTGTGCCAAGGGACCCTAACATGGACAGCTGGGATTAGATCCTCAGGGTGCACGACACCTCCTTTGGCTTCTGAGGTTCAAGCCTTTTTTCTTGTGTGTCAAGGATTATATAGACAGCAAGTCAGCTGCTGCAGCCACAGAGGGAGGCCAAGCCCCTCGGGAGACGGTTCAAATGAAGCGCTTTGTAGACAACATGTTGAAGGACATCCGGGCCTCCTACAAGTCACGGGAGGAGCAGCTGGCCGGAGCCGCCCGGGGGTACAAGAAACGGATGCAGAACTTGGTCAAGAGGCACGAAGGGCTGCTGATTGCATACAGGTAAATGCTGATGGGCCTCAGATCCCTCCCTAAAAGCAAGGGATGAAATGGTTGACGATTCCTCTGGAATCATCATGAGAAGACACTGGGAAAAGCTGAGGGCAACAGGAAAAGAGGAAGACCCAGCATGAGATGGGCTAGTTCTACAAAGGAAGCCACCAAAATACAGCAAAATACATGTCATAGGATATCTCTTTGGGAACCCTGCCCTTAACCTCCAGAGCCGGCATCAGCTGGCGTTGCTGCGAGAAATGGCCTTTTTCAAAAAGGAAGCTGAGAGCCTCTGGTTACTAACTTCCACATCTGGTGTCACACCTTTATGGTGTGTGCTGCCCCCCCCCCCCCCGCCCCGGTTGCACACAATTCTGGAAAATACATGGTGGGCACAGCAGTTTGGCTTAGATGAAACCTTCGGGCTCAGCTTAGGCGTCCAGGTGTGTCACTGTGAAGGCAGTGATCTAAGCCAAACAGCAAAATCCATTAACCCCCTTCTTGCTGGTGACAGGCTGCAGCGGGAACAGATCCGGTCGCTGGGCAGTCCCGACATGGATCCCGGCCCACCGGAACACCATTTCACCATCACGGATGCCGAGCTGTTGACCAGCACCTCTCAAGAGCTGAACCGGTTGAGGGAGGACAAAGCCAGCCTAGAAGGGCAGCTGTACGAACTGCAGATGAAGGTGAGGTTCAACGGAAGCGGTTCCTTTCCCTTCATCCAGGGCAGGTGTTTCAGATTTTTTTAAAATTCCTTTCGACCTACGGACATCCTAACCCCCTTATTGGATTTTAGATTTCCAGGAGAGACTTTCTCCATAGCTAAACATTTACATCTGCTCAGAGATGTCCGGAAAATGACTCGGCTAGAACTCAAAAATTCAACAGACGAAGCTGTCTCCTTTGACCACCCCATTTCTGTCCTGGTAACAGCTTTGTTGGTTGAATGTCCTGTTTCCGTCAAAGGCGTTTCTGTGTGTATACACATCAGCATATGTGAGCCAGGGTGGTGTCACGGATAGAACGTTTGACAAAAACTAGGCTCACCTCCGTGCTTGGCCACAGAAACCCACTGGAAGGGGCCCAAGGCAAGCCAGCTAAACATCTCAAACAGATGGAAAACCCTACAGGGTTGTCTTAAACTCAGAAAAGACCTGGCAAGATACAACAACAGCAACAACACACATACATGTACACCCACCCATCTTTTTATATGTGCATCTCAAAATGTTTGCCACCTTCATGGACTCTTGAGTTAACTGGAATGGCCTTAGATTTGGCCAGAACAAGGTTCGGTCCTTATCCGGTTTATAAAAGAAGAGCGGAAAGAAACGATCCAGAAACAAGAAGCCTGCTTGTCCTTTTAAGTCCATCTTGGTGGGATTCCTCAACCAGATCTTGGAAAATCTACTTTAAAAGAACTGTTCCTCAAATCTCTTGGCCAGCAAAAGGCCACCAGATCCCACCAGATCCAGACAGCTTGGAAGGTCAATGGCCGGGCTACTGCTTCTGGATTATTAGGCCCAGAACTCTCGAAGTTTTTTAGTCCAGTCATAGTTGGGATTTCCAAAGTGGGAAGACCTTTCTTTCCCCACTGACCTAGTGATCCAACTCAACAGCTTTTTTTTTTTTAAGAAACTATCTTTTGTTGCTGTTGCTTTGCAGGTCAAACTGAGCGAAAACGCTGGCTTGAGGACATCACCTCCACAGTGAGTAGAGTATATTACAGTAGGCGGTTATACTTGGCTATCGGATGTATCTCCCATCCTTTGCAGGGAACACAGCTGTAAAAGTTTGTTTTTATTATTGTGAGTTTTCATGTGGTGTAAATTGCCCAGGGTACTGCTGGCACTAATGGGGGAGTATATCAATGAATCAAACCAAGAAATGTCTGCAGCTGGGGCTTCACTCCCTGTTGGCTACCGCTGGGTCTTGTGAGACTGATATTATGGGGAGAGAAGTGATAGAGGAACAGAAAGATGTCTGGGTCTCACCCTGACAGCTGTAGAGGTTCCTTTCCAACTGCAAAAAGGGAACTTTGTGTCCTTTCCCCATGTTGGCACCCTCTACGTTTGGGTGGTACCCAGCGTGGTGTAGTGGACAGAGCGATGGATTTGGACTCTGGAGACCAGGGTTCGAATCCCCACTCAGCCATGGAAACTCACTGGGGGAGTGGAACTGGTAAACCCACTCCTTAAATAGCTCATTTATCCTGGGCATAATAAGTCTGTTCCGACATGACAGCTCATAACTGGAGTTTGACATCCTGGATCAAAACCCAGGTTGCCCCCATCCCGGGTCCAGCTTTGAAGCCCTGTTCTGTCTGCAGGGATATTTCTGTTCCCACCCAGAAGAGCGTTCTGCCCCCTTTTCGTCCGAAATGAACGGTAAAGACCCCCCCAAAACCTCTCACAGCAGTCTGAAATGGTAGAAGCGGCCAACTAGAAATGGACATGGGGGTGGACAATTCTGACGATTGTCCGGGATCCTTCCACGGGCTGTAGGGAAAAACCTCCTCAGATGGCTGGAAGTCCAATTAGTCATGGGGGGGGGGAACACAGTACTTAGGGGGTGTTAAAGGAATGCAACGGAGGGCTGTGGCCTATTTTGCAGGCAAATTGCCAGCCATAAAGAAAGCAGACCGCCGAAGAATTGATGCCTTTGAATTGTGGTGCTGGAGGAGACTCTTGAGAGTCCCCTGGACTGCAAGGAGAACAAACTGATCCATTCTGAAGGAAATCAACCCTGAGTGCTCACTGGAAGGACAGATCCTGAAGCTGAGGCTCCAATACTTTGGCCATCTCATGAGAAGAGAAGACTCCCTGGAAAAGACCTTGATGTTGGGAAAGTGTGAAGGCAAGAGGAGAAGGGGACGACCGAGGACGAGATGGTTGGATGGTGTCATCGAAGCGACCAACATGAAATTGACACAACTACGGGAAGCAGTGGAAGATAGGAGGGTCTGGCGTGCGCTGGTCCATGGAGTCACGAAGAGTCGGACACGACTAAACGAACGAATGAAAAGGGCCATCGCTTGCTCACCTCAATCAACACAACACAGCAAGGAGCAGGACTAAATCAGGTCTGGGGCCTGTGCTTGGAGCCATGATAGGTGCTGCTGCTGCTATCCGTAAAGTGTGCAAACCCAGAGAACAGCACAAACCAGCCCTTGAAGAGCGTGGAATTGATGGTATCGTCTTCATTGTGCTGCAATTAATTATGCACACACAGACTGGGAGCACAGCTAGCAGAGATCAGATATTCTCTCATCTGCACTTCCAATCACACCTTCCTCTCCTCCTCCTCCTTCCCCCCATACATTTTCGGATGGGTTTTTTTCTTTTTTGCTGAAATACAGGAAAATAAGAGTAATTTTCTTTTCAACAGCCAACCTACCCTCTCAGGGGCGCTCTTGTGGCCTTCAAAAGCTCCTGTGTATACAAAGCAGAGGCACAATGCGTTCCTCAGTTCACGCCATCCTTTCTATACAGTCCGAAGAATTCTTCCCCCAAAAGATCAAATGTGACCTATATTTTGCTGATGCAGTCCCCGGACGGACGGGAGAATTTTCCCACGGCTTGCCTGCATATTTGCTCCCAGTGAGATCGCCTCTCCGCGCGGCTTAAGCCACCACCAGTGAAATAAGTGGATTTTCCCATAAGCACAAAACAAGCAAAAATTAAGAAGAATGGACATTTCTCACTGACTGGAGCCCCCCCCCCCGTTTCAGAAAATGCTTCGCTTGTGCAAGTAACCACGACTCCTAACGAGGTTTTGTAAATTACTCCTTTCACTCTCTCTGCAGGGAGATGAGTGTCCCTTCCCCATTTAAAGATCCTTGTTCCTGTTTAGCCATGCTTGTAATGATGATTGTTTTGGTTTTAAGAGCACAGCGACTACCTGATGCTCCATCAGCAGAGCATTATCTACCGATCCTTCCCCAACCGGTCAACCCCGCTCCTCAAATCATCCCACGCTATGCTTTCTGAGAAGGATGGGAATTGTAGTCAAATTCCTCAATAAGGTGCTCAACCTCAAGCATCCCAGGGGTTGAATCCGACTCTCTGGAATTTCCTTGAGTAGCCATTCCTCTTTGTGACCCCATCATCTCATGCCTTTTCAAGCTTACGTCATGTCTTCACCACTCCTTCTAAAAAAGGGGACATTCCTGTCTTGAGATATAGTAAAAATGTTGGGTTACAATACGTTGGTATTTTTGGCATCATTTTTTTGCCACTGTCCCCATTCATCCCCGGAATGGGGCCCTTAAGAATTTATCCCGGATTGGAATCAGTCCACCGGTTGGAAGTGGCTGCCCACCTTTGGTGTATGCTGCCCGACACACGTTCTTTCTAGGTTTACAGTTTCTAGATCCCAGTCCAGCCCGGAGATGCGGGGGAATCTGGACTTGGCATCTTTTGCACAGAAGCACATGCTCCACCGCTGCGCTCGAGACTTTGGTGGCCCCTCTTCTCCATCAGCCCCTCGTCACTGACGTCATGGCCCGTTGGCCTTTCTTCTTCTGTGCCCAACCCACAGGGCGTCCAAGGAGTAGAGGGCGTGGAGGCGCAGAAGCCATAAAGTTCCGTGTTCTCCTTGCTCCCGTCGCCTATCAATGCCTGCTTCCACAGAGAGGCGAAAAGGGAGGGACTGCCGGACTGATCGTTGGCTAAGCCAAGGGTCTCCAGAGATTGGCAGCAGGCTGTCTGTCTGTCTTTGGCAGGTGTCCGATGGGGTCACAGTGCTGGTGGTGCACCTCCAGGCATGGAGAAACGTACATCCACAGCAGGGAAGTATAAGACTAGTTCACACTTCACCGTAAGGTGAGCAAAACCTGACCTTCCAGATGCTTTCGGCTTTCAATTCCCATTTGCCTTAACCAGCACTGAATTTCACTGTACTGTATGAACATCTGGAGGGCCAGAGGTGCTCAGCCTTACTGGAAGGGATCAGGGCAGAAGGCAACACTGTGGTTCCTTTAAGCTCATATCTGCTCATTTTTTTCCTTCCTAGCACACTGGATGAAGCCGGCTGGGCTGAGCTCAAGAAGCAGCTACGGGAATTCACTCACACCACACAGGTAAAATGCTCCCCCTCCCCCCAAAAAAGGCACATCAATGCATCAATGCTGTGTGCATCTTCCAAGGTTTGCTTCCACCGCATGTACCCAGCTCCAAGCCTTTCCCCCTCCAAGACGAAAAATGCAGAAATATCAAATGTTATATACTGAATGGTCTCTGCCTCCCTCTAATGGCCAGTTCTGGTAAATACACCTTGGAAATACGTATTTCTGGCATTTTTGATTTAGTATTTTCAGGCAGTGGATAAGTGAATCAGCAGATACTGATCGCACAGATGGGGTGTGTGTGTTTCTCCTACTATATTACCTTTCCAGTGTATGTCACATCAATTCGACATGAGAGCCCATGTCGTGTAAAGATTAACAGTGCTGGGTTAAGCCTCGGGAGACCTCGGTCCTCACTCACCTGTGAAGGTCACTGGGTGACCTTCTTGAGTTAGTTAGTCACTCTCTCTCAGCCTGGCCTACCTCACAAGGCTGCTGGGAGTACAAAGTGGGAAGGAGCATACTGTCCTGAGCTAATGAGAGGAAAGGTAGGATAGAAGTGCAAGAAACAAATGTCTGAAAGTGTAAGAAACAGATGCTGACATTTTCTTCTTGACACTCTCTTTCAGATTACGGGAAACATGTATATATTTTCAAATATCATTTTTTCTTTTTAAAGAGAAAGAGGGCTAGAAAGGAAGGAAGGACATTCAAAGCAACGGCCAAGTCCTACCTGAATTTAGACACAAGGAGATCTTCCCCAACCTGAGGCTTCTGAAGTCAGTGGCAGAGTAGCTGCTTCTGAAGCGCAAAAGAAGTTCTGTTTTGTCGATCCAGCAAAAGCAGAAAGACAGGCAAAGTAACCCTTCTCCCAGCTTTTGAAAGGAATCCAGGAGAATATTTCCCCTTTCTTCATGGCGAACCCCCGTGGATAAGCTTTCAACCTCCTCCCCCCCCCCACTAGACATGTGACATAGCGATTTAACAAAATCCAAACGTTTTGCCAAGAACAACTTTGGTGGGCTCCAGTCTTGTTCATACCCTAGGCAAGCCTTGTCACTGTGCTTAGTTTTAACCTTTATAAGTCAGTTTGTAGGCCCAACTTTTATTGTCCTTCTGCAATTTCAGGAGAACTTGGAAAAGGAGAGGAGCCGGCTGCTAGCACGGGCAACGGTGGCGGAAGAACAAGTAGCTGAGTTGCAGGAATACGTGGATAAGCATCTCGGAAGGTGAGGCTTTGAAGGTCCTGCTTCCCCGGTGTGGGCCTGGAGGGTGCAAACTCTTCATTCTGCTCTGGTCTTCTCCCATCTTTTCTTGTCCTCCTCACTGTGCATTTCCGTAACCCTTCCTGCTATTCAAAGAGCTTCGCCTCTATGATGTGGCTGTTATTATCCTCCTTACTGCTGACGAGGTGGAAACTAACACCAAGAGGGCAGCTTGCTTAAGACCATCTCATGAATCCACTTAAACCTGCCTTAAGTGATAACTGCAAACTCCAACTTCTGTGTCTGCTGCATATTCTAAACACTTGACATTTCTCAAGCTGCTAGACCTCATCAGCCAAGCTCTTGCCCCTGTCATTGGGTACTAGCACTACAGGACTTGATTTAACACTGCTTCTGTCGTTCTGATGTTGCAGATACAAACAGGAGATCCTGAGGCTGCGAAAATTCATAGGGACAGATGGTCTCCGAGCATTTAGTGCTGGAGCATCTGATTCCCCAGTGGCTTCAAAATCCAAGAGGAATTTCAGCAACGAAACATAGCATCTGCATCAGAAGCTAAGGAAGGATCCTTAGCATCCTCACGAGACCTCACATCCTGAGCTGGACCGACACACCTGGTGTCCTCTTGCCGCCAAAGCAGACAGTTCCAGGAAGCAGATAGTTCATAAAGGAGGATCAGCAACAATTTTTGTTCTTAATTTTTCCATCCTGTTCTCCCTTCACAGCTCACTAGCAGTGCCCCCCAAGATTCTCTCTTGTGAGGGAGACAAGGACAGGATGAGAAACAGCAACTGGATTTGAATCCAGGTCTCATGAACTCAAATCGACGGCGCCACACAGCCAGTTGCGTTCCAAAAGAAAACTACTACTTCTCTCTCACTTAAATACTGGCACTGCCTGCCTCTTAATGTAGGTGGCTTTCATGACCTACAGATGTCCAGATATTTATAGGAGGTTGCAATGTAGAGTTTGATGCTTAGCAGGATGTGCCTTTCAGATGCTAATAATAGCTCAAAGGATAGACACTGGCATTCACGATGTGGCTTTTAAAAGCGGTCCCGAAAGGAAAGACTACAAAATCTAAAACTGCACCACGCTTAAAATTCGGCAAGCTAGATTTAACTTTCTTCCTTCCTTCCCCATCTCAGTTAGAATCAGATCTTCACAGATGTTGCCCATCCTTCCATAAACAGTTTAAAAAAATGTATTATGAGAGTTTGTTACAAATAAATTAAACAAAATGATGTACACTAAACCAAAGCGAATGGTTTATCTGTCCAAGCTGTTGCAGAGGTCATAAAGAATTTCTAGAATTGGCAGGGCTTGGTTTTGGATTTCTCTGGCCAAGCCATCATCTCATCGTTGCGCCCGCCCGCGCTGCAGTTCATGGGGGCCGTGTGGTTTCACGACGGGGAGAAAGTACATCTTGTCTTAAGGACGTCACGAAATGACACTTGACTGTCTTGCAAAAATGTGTGCTTCCAAGCTGGTCGTGCCTTACACTGGGCTTCCCTCCGGTTTATTCTGCTCAGCTTGCCGTACAGCCTTGATATCGTAGGCCCAAGCTTGGTTTATTCCTTCCCCGGCCATGTCGACGGGGGCCCAGCTGGGGAGGGGAAAGCGCCCGGCAACGACCCGAGCATCATCAGGAAGCTCCAGAAGCAGTTTTCTTTCCAAAAGCAGAAGCTGGGAATGGAAAGGCAGAAGCTGTGTTATCCTGGGTGTGTCGTTTTCCCCACCCTGCTCCCATTTTTACAGGAAAGGCTATTTTGTATGGGGTGAAGTCATCCCTTCTCAGAGAGTAAAGATTTCTTTCTGCTTCCTCATACATACACACTAACTTTAAGATCCGGCTGTGAAAGGTCAAGGAAGAAATTATGAATCAAGGGCTAGGACACATATAAGGTGACCCACGGCCTCTCAGAAAACACTCTGCGATCCTCTTGGGGGGTCAGGAACCCGAGGTTGGGTTAAGGAGACCGTGTGCGTCATGATCTTCTCCACTTTATTATAACGTGCATGTGTCCAGATCAAAGGACATAAAAGTAACATTCCATTCTGCTTTGGTGAGACCTCAACCGGAACACTACGTCCCGTTCCAGCTATGCTGACTATGAAAGCGACATTCTAAAACCCTTGTTCTGGTTATTTTTCTTAAAAATAATCATGGGCTATCCATTCTGATTCATGTCAACCTTTTCAGGGTTTCCCAGGTAGAGCCTATTCAGAAGTGCATTACCATTCCCCTCCTCTAGGGACGCTCTGGGACTACTGTGCAGTTTGCCCAAGGCCACCCAGGCTGGCTTTCCTCCTAGGAGGCCCAGTGGGGGAATCAAACTCCCAACCTCTGGCTCCCAGATGGCTACTTAAAACCATTGAGCTAACTCTCAGGTCAATCCAAATGGCACAACATTCTCTGTGCAAGCTTTTAACATTACAGGCAAAGGTCAGAGTCTGCCTAAGATTCTATAAAGAGACTGTTAGGAAAAAAAGGGGACTTGTTACTTGCAAAATGAAAAGGCAACGTTTATGGGTTTTTATGGCCTTTCTTATTCTCGTTAGAGGCGGCCGAGAAAGGAAGCTTTGTCTAAAACTTTTGGGCAGAGGATTCTGGCAGCTGTCATTCAAAAGAGGGACAACCCCTCTCCCCCCACCCCACCCCCGGCTCAAGTTCTGGATTTATCTTAGCTGGAAGAGTAACTGAGTCTTGCTACCTCTGCTTGTGAACAGACAGGGCACTCACCACGCTGGGAGCCAGAAACACCGTTACGTTCTTACAGTCTGATAGGTTCACCTTTTAAGAAAGACACAAAGACCGTTAGGCAGAGTTGCTTTAATTTGGTCCCTTGCGGCTTCAGTTTAAAGAACATGTAAAACTCTTGATCTGCAACCGAGGTCTGAGAGATCCACTATCATCCAGGGTAATCTATTGGAGAAGGCAGCTGCAGTTCAGATCCAGCTCTTAACCAGCCTCCCCCTTTTTTTCCCCTGCTGTTATTTTTATGGTGACTTACCATTAGCAGAAGCTTCTATGACCACCAATTCACCTTTTATATACTATCCCCTGTAATGCTTAAATCACTCTCTGGGTGGTATACACTTTACAATAATCAGGCTACACATGGTGCCCCTAACTAGCTGGGTCCTCCGTTTACTGATCTTGGAAGGACAGAAACGTGAGTCAACCTTGAGCCAGCTACCTGAGCCTGGGATCAAAGTCAGGTCGTGAGCAGAGTCTTCGCTGCAGTACTGCAGTTAAACCACTGCATCACCAAGCTCCTACACCTACTCTATCCCCAAATGGAAAGAACTGGCCCTCAATCCCCATGAAGATGCCTTTCCTGTTTTCTCCGGTCAGCCTTCCTGGAGCACAACCGCCATATCAACAGGAACCTCTGACTCACCTTCCAAAGATCCTCTCGGCGATAAGAAACCTTTCCGTAGCACCCAGCCTTCCAGGCGTGATAGTTGGATAGCCGCAGCAGCCAGGGGTTGAGTTCGTAGCCAATAGCCAGCTTGAAGCCTTGCTTGTAGGCTTCCAAGACCTGGAAGCACAGCCACAACATTCACTGATGGACTGGAATGCTGTTCCTAGGAAGTTGGCTAAATATATCTAATCATAAGGGTGTGCCATCAAGTCCATTATGACTTTTGGCAAACCCAGAAATACCTATTTACAGTACAGTGGTGCCCCGCATAGCGACGTTAATCTGTTCCAGGATTAACATCGCTATCCGGAAACATCGCTAAACGGAAAGAAAAAGCCCATAGGAATGCATTAAATGCTGTTTAATGCATTCCTATGGGGCCCAAACTCACCGGTAAGCGAAGATTCCCCATCCCGCCGCCATTTTCGCTGCCTCGGTAAGCGAGGGCAGGGCGCGAAAACGCTGCGGGCGGCCATTTTCTGCACCCGGCGGCCATTTTGGAATCACCGATCAGCTGTTTTTAGAACATAGCAATGCAAGATCGGTAAACGAAACGCTTACCGATCATCGCAATGCGATGTTTTGCCACCTAAAACATCGCAATGCGATCGCATTAGCGATTGCAAAAAACGTGTCGCTATGCGGATTCGTCGTTAAACGGTGCACTCGTTATGCGAGGCACCACTGTATATGTATTTCTGGGGTGTATTTACCAGAATTGGTCACTAGGAGAAGTCAGAGACTGTACAATTTGTAGTGTTTGATACTTGCATGTTTTCTGGCATCTGCGGGAGGAGTTCAGAACCAAACACCTTTGGATACCGAGGTCCAACTATATATTACAGTGGCTGTTTTCCCTTTCCTATGGGCCTACCCAGCCTCTTGCAATACCACAGTAAAGCAGCTCCTGGTGCTTACAATTCTGCCATCTCCTGACCCCAAATCCACCATCTTCCCTGAGCGTCCTTTCAGCAGCGACATCACGCTTTCCACTTGCTTCATGCTGGCTGGGACATAGGGCACCTGGGTGAGAGGAGGGTCAGAAAGGCAAATGCATGAGTTGGTAGGTGCTGTATAGTTCCCAGGACAGAGCAGCACATACGTTGGTTGCACTCAGGTGTCACAACAAAACCATGATGAATTGCGGTTTGGACAACCCTAGACTCCTCATCAGGGGTCGTGGTGGCGCTGCGGGTTAAACCGCTTCCTATACACCTAATGATTGGAAACTGAGTATGTGAACTGGGTTGAGGGACACATAAAAAAAACCCTCTGTGATCAATAACAAAGCTAACAGAAGCTCTGCGTTGAGGATGATACAAGAATATGAGGAGGTCTGAACATACTCGCTGTGTGGCAGAATGTTTACTTTATGGCCTTATTTTACAAATATAGCTCACCAAGTGAATGTACAGTGGACCCTCTACTTACGGAATTAATCCATATTGGAACGGTGGCTGCAAGTCGAAAAGTCTGTAGGTCGAATCTCCATTGACCTACAATACATTGAAAACCGATTAACCCATAACTGGCAGTTTTTATTCTATTTTTGTTCCATTTTGGTTTTTTTCTGGTCTGTAAGTCAATTCTCCGGCTGCAAGTCGAATCTAAATTTTGCAGCCAGAGAAGTCTGTAACTCGAAAAGTCTGTAAGTCGAGCCATCTGTAAGTAGAGGGTCCACTGTAGGTGAAGCATTTCAATAGAATGTGTGATGGTATAATTTGATTAACTCATTAACAAACCAGCTCCTTTTGGTGGGAGATAAGCCCTTTAAAAAAAGTTGTGAATAACAGAAAAAATAATCATTTTCCAGAGTTTTAAAACCCCTTCTGGGGGGAACTTTTGCCACTTTAAAGAATTTCTCTGTGCTCTTTTAGGTTGTGTTAAAAAAAATGCAGACTTGAGGAAAAAAACTTTCAAACAGCTGGGCATCCAAATAAATGTGAGAGTCTGCTACTGCTAGTTCCTCTCTCTCTCTCTCCCCACGCCCTGTTTAAGTCCCAACATACAGTCCCAATTACCTAACATTCCTTGTCTACTCTTGTCCTTTCCTTCAAAACTAAAAATGCCTCTCTTCTCCGATGACAAGCGGTTGCCAACCCTGGATGCCCAGATTTTCCTGGACTACAACTCCCAGAAGCCTCCAGCACTCACTGTGCTGGCCACGACTGCTGGGAGTTGCACCCCAAGAACATCTGAGGACCCAAGGTGAAGCACAGACATAGAATGCTCGTCCAATTGTCCGCAGCTCACCTGTAACCGTAAAGGCACTTTTCGGAATCCGGGCATGAGAACGCCTGCCCATACCAGGTAGGCGGCCAACCCGGTGCCTGCTGCGATCTGGGCAAGAGCCCAAGCATCCACAGTTTGTCCATGCAACTCGGCCACCACTTCTTCTGCATCTTCAGGATCCATGTCTGCAAAAGCAAAAGGATTTGTAAATCCAGAGGAGACATGGAAGACACATCAAGGTGGGGGGGGGGAGAGAGAATTCCCCGGGGGCTATCTTCTTCTCCGGAGGCAAGTGGAAACATATGCAACACAAAACCTAGCATTTAAAGTCCACAACACTCGCTTTTGCTCTAGAAAATTAATGTGAATACACTCTCCAGATAATTCCAATCTCCAGCTGCCTCCGTCGTAACTTTAATACAACAGCGCTAATGCAGCCTCCAACAACTCATGAATTGCTTTAGCAAGGCCTGCCAAGACTTTGGACTAACAATCAGCCTGAAAAAAACACAAGTCATGGGCCAGGGCGTGGACTCACCTCCCTCTATTACCATCTCCACACAAGAATTGGAGGTTGTTCATGACTCTGTGTACCTTGGCTCAAAATCTCTGGACACTCTCTCCCTAGATGTTGAGCTGGATATATGCACTGCAAAGCAGCTACCACGTTCTCTAGACTCACAAAGAGAGTATGGCTCAGTAAGAAGCTGACGGCATACACTAAGGTCCAAGCCTATAAAGCCTGTGTCCTCAACACACTCCTGTACTGCAGTGAGTCATGGGCCCTTCGTGCATGGCAGGAGAGGAAGCTGAACACATTCCATATACGTTGTCTCTGACGCATGTTTGGTATCACCTGGCAGGACAAAGTTCCAAATAGAGTAGTCCTAGAACAAGCTGGAATTTTTAACATGTATACATTACTGAAACAGCGAGGTCTACTTTGGCTTGGGCATGTCGTGAGAATGGCTGATGGTCGGATTCCAAAAGATCTCCTGTATGGAGAATTAGTGCAGGGAAATCGCCCCAGAGGGAGACCACAGCTACGATACAAAGAGATCTGCAAGTGGGATCTGAAGGCCTTAGGAATGGACCTCAACAGATGGGAAACCCTGACATCTGAGTGTTCAGCCTGGAGGCAGGCGGTGCATCACAGCCTCTCCCAATTTGAAGAGACTTTTATCCAGCAAGCCGAGGCAAAGAGGCAGTCCCAAAACCAGCAAAATCAGGGAGCTGGACAGGGGACAGATTGTATTTGTCTTCAATGTGGAAGGGATTGTCACTCTTGAATTGGCCTTCTCAGCCACAGTAGAAGCTGTTCCAAGTCCTCCATACAGAGCATGTTACCATAGTCTCTTGAGACTGAAGGATGCCTAATCTAAGTGAAAGGCTGTGTGACACTCTCTCCAGGAAGATATGGAACCACCTCATCTGCATTCTTTATAGCAAATCAGAAAATTGAGAACAAGATCTTCATTCTGAAAACCCCAACAAACATCCACCTTCAGGAAGGGGTTCCCTTCAAAACCACAGCGTGGAAGGAAATAGTTAACACCCCCTTTTCATGCTTCCTGAAATACTGAGTTATCAGCTAGCTCTTCCATGTTTTCTCTATTTAGCAAAGCTTAAACCATTTCCCCACAACAGTCAGTACTCGGCCTCTACAAACATGCCACACTTCCTTATTGTTTGGACAGCAATCATGACACTCTCTGCCTCTGACTAAATGTTAA